>NW_026919659.1:0-16039 GCF_032062105.1 Saccostrea cuccullata
TACTGGAAGCTTCTCTCCATGTTCTTCCTGCAAAAGAACTGCTCCCAGTCCGTCATCTGCAGCATCTGTTCGTAAGATAATTACTTCACTGAAGTCTGGAAGTTTCAGAATTGGTTCTGAGGATAACATCTGTTTCAGTGTATCGAATGAACGTTGCTGATTGTCTGTCCAAACTACTTTGTTGGGTTGTCCTTTCCTTGTCAAATCTGACAGTGGGACGGCAATCGCTGAAAAAATTGGTATGAATCTTCTGTAGAATCCTGCCAACCCCAAGAACGATCTAACCTGCTTCTTTGTCATGGGTACTGGAGCATTCCGAATAGCTTCTATCTTGTTTAAAATCCTGTTTTAAAGTCTCGTCACCTACTATGTGTCCTAAACAGTCTATCTGATCATATCCTATGAAACACTTAGACGGTCGCGCTGTAAGTCCTGCTTTCCTAAGTCTGGTGAATAACTCTCTCAGTGCCATCAGATGTTCCTCCCAAGTATCTGAGTATATGATGATATCGTCTACTAAGTTGTCAACCCCCACCATGCCGTGTAGAAATTCTGATTCAGTCGGCTGAACGTCGCCGGCGCATTCACTAATCCGAATGGCATAGTACGAAATTGATACAAACCAGACGATGCTGAAAAGGCTGTAAGAGCTTTACTATCTTCTTCCATAGGAACTTGCCAGTACCCTTTACTCAAATCCAATTTGAACAACAACTCTTTGTTATCTTTGAAAATATACTCTCTGTATTCGGCATAGGCTCGGCGTCAAAGACTGAAATAGAGTTTAGTCTACGAAAGTCTATGCAGAATCTGTTTGTTCCGTCCTTTTTCCTAGCTATGACTACCGGTGATGAATATGGTGAGACAGATGGTTCTATTACATTCAACTGTAACATCTTCTCCACTTCTTCCCTTATGACACCCTCGGTATTGAAAGGAATAGGATACTGCTTCACCCGTATTGGATTTGATGATGTCAGTTCAATCTTATGCTTAACTAGTGTAGTCATTCCTGGAACGTCAGTGAGAACATCAGCATACGATTCGCACAGAGATTTCACCGATTCTAGTTTATCAGCTTCCAGTCCTTCATTGAAACGTACATCTGACACTGTTTCTGTCTGAGTATCTGTGGGTAACATCATTGAATATTGCTCATCAAGTGTTCCCTCTTCACTGAAGTCAATAAGCGATATGGCGCAAGTTGTAAGAACTCCACAGTGTATTTCCACACGAGGAATGTACTGTTTCAACAAATTGGCGTGAAGTGTCTTTACTTTACTTCCCATCTCAACTTTGTAATCCATATCGCCAACTTTCTGTACAACTTTATATGGTCCTCGCCATTGCATCAAGAGTTTATTTGACTTTGTCGGAAGTAGAACAAGTACTTGATCACCAACTTTCATCCTACGATCCCTTGTTCTCTTATTGTAATGTTTTCTCTGATGCTTCCTTGCTTTTTCCAGTTGTTGATGAGCAATCTTACATGTCTCTTCAAGTTTCTCCTTTAAGTCAAGTATATATTGGTAAGTAGTCTTCACTTCACTGTCTGGTATGTCCTTGGTCCACAGTTCCTTGAGTATCATCATCGGACCACGCACCGATCTACCATAGAGTAATTCAAATGGGGAAAATCCAAGGCTCTCTTGAGGTATCTCACGATAAGCGAAGAGTAGTGCGTTGAGGTACTTGTCCCAGTCTTGTGGGCGTTCAGCACACATGCGCTTCAGCATCTGCTTTAACGTACCGTTGAATTTTTCAACAAGGCCGTTGCACATCGGGTGATACGGCGTTGTAGTTAGGCGTTTGAGTGACAGCAATCTGCTTACTTCCTTCATAACCTCAGATGTAAACTGCGATCCTTGGTCTGTAAGCATTTCTGAAGGAACACCAACTCTGCTGAAAACGTCTACAAGCGCCTCTGCAACTCGTTCCGTTTCTATTCCTTTAAGTGCCACAGCTTCAGGATATCTGGTCGCATAGTCTATGATAGTGAGGATATATCGATTTCCTCTGTCTGTGACTGGCTGAAGCGGACCAACAATATCCACAGCTATGCGTTGAAATGGTTCTGATATCATGGGCATTTGTCCAAGAGGAACTGCAGGTACTCTTCCCTTAGGTATTGTTCGTTGGCATACGTCACACGAACAACAAAATCGCCTGACATCTGCTTGTACTCCTGGCCAAAAGAATTCTGCTAGTATTCTGTCTGTAGTCTTTTTAACGCCTAAATGTCCTGCCATAAGACATTCATGAGCCATCTTCATAACCATTGGTCTATACTTCTTCGGAACCATCAACTGTCGATACTTCTTTCCATTTGACACCTTTGGACTACTGAATTCTCTGTAGAGTAATTGCTTACCTATAAACATCCTGGTTGAACCTCCATCACCGAGCTCCTTTACTGTCCCTTGTTTAGCAATGTCCCAACTCTTGCTTAGCGAATCGTCCTTCGTTCACTTACAAGTAACATCTCATCACGTGATACATCTTGTAGAGTTTCAGGAACCCTCAGTGGTTTCATAAGGCAACGGCTTCTTAAGTTGACTGCGTGTCTCAACAGCAAATGAAGGTTTAGAAGTTTTATCGAATCAATATCCGGGTTGTCTGGTTTCCGAACACCATCAAAATTCCCAAGAATCAGATCAAACATCGGTGTTTCGAAGCATGAGACTTCAATTGTTCCAGTAAAATATGGTGTGTCAACTTCAACTATCGCAACATCTGCATCTACTACACTTCCGTCAGCAAGCATGCATTTGTGAGTTTTTCCAGTCAGTTGGTTTGACGTAACCAGACTTTTCCGAATCACCGCACCACGACATCCGGTATCTGAACACTGTCACAAGTTTATCGCCAACACATCCTTTCACAACTGGCATCACTCCATCATCAACTGAATTAATGTCACTTTGCGGCTTATGCGCACCAACATGAGAAGAGTCGTGTTCTTTTCCTTGCGAAGCGACGTCCATTTTTGTTGAATCCCTGTTGTGGTTTCTGTGGTCTATCAAATTTTTCCTGTGTGTTTGTCTTAATTGCTGATGACTTCCTCAAAGGACAATCAAACTGCTTGTGTCCGTATTTATCACAATTAAAACACTTGATTCCACCACTGGTTTTGGTTCCTTCACTAGAACTTGGAAAAGATAATTGCTTTCCAAAGGAAACTTTCTTGTCGAAGATCGGTCTTTGGGTAACAGCTGATGAACAAGTTGCTCTCGCCTCAACATACTGATCAGCATATCTGGCCATATCCTGAATAGAAGGAGGAATTCGTTCCTTCAAGAATAAGGAAAGTTCTTTGTTACAACACAAAATGAATTGTTCACGTAACATCGGATCTTTTCTAGTTCTTCATAAGTCTTAACTGTTTTCGATAACTCCATCCATCGTTCCATGTAACTTTCAAGTCTAGTTGAAACTGAATAAAGGTTTCACTACCATCAGGTTTTGAAGATCTGAATTTCTTTCTGAATGCATCCTCAGTCATGTCAAACCGTTTCATCAGTGCTTTCTTAAGTTCATCAAAGTCCAACGCACTGTCTGGTGGTAATCTAGCGAACACATCCAACGCTTTTCCTTTTAGAAGTGCACTCAAGTGAGCTCCCCAATTTTGTCTTTGCCATTGCTGTGAGATAGCGTATCTTTCAAATCGCTATGTACGCGTCGACGTCGTCTTTTACCCTCATCAAACGCTGGTAATTTTGGTCCTCTAACCGGTTGTTGTGTTTCAGTGTGATGTAGCGCAGTTGACTCAAGAACTTTATGTGATCTCTGGGTCGCCATCATTTGAAATCTGTGATCTATTTCCATTTCTTCAATTTTCCTCTTGTGTTCAGCCTCAGCGTTTTGTTCCTTCATGGATTCGAGTTCCAGCTGATATTCGCGCTCCTGTTTAGCCATACGTTCTGCACGATCTTTCTCACGTTCGTCTCTAAGTCTTGCCTGTTCATTGTTCACAAACTGTTGAAGTTCTGCATCCTTGAGTCCCATTTGCGTCCCAACTTCCAAGAGTTCCTTCATCTCCTTGATGGTTGTCATCGTGCCTATGGGTACTGAGCCACCTTACCAAAGACTTTAATGATCCAAGGATAATATTCTTTCTAATTAAGAAATATGTCTCACGTCACCTTACCTTTAACCTATGTAAGGGAGAACCATACTTTCACTTACCTCTGTGTAACTATACAGGAATCCCAAGAGTAACTACTACCACTAACCTAACTATTCTAGAACTACTTGGCAAACCTACACCTACTTAGTGAAAATGTGTAATTTGGGGACGGTCAGCATTCCTACCGCTGCCACCAAATGTCACGTGGTCAAGCTGGCTATCTCCAAGAATCACACAAGTTCAATAAGTTTAATAAATTTATTTACAAAAAAAATAATAATAACAAAGATCTCATACAAACTTACCACACACAAATTCACACCCTCTTTCTCACTATTAAACAATTAAACAAAGAAAAAAAAAACAATTGGTAATCAACAATTACCCAATTAACAAATTCATTAATCAGCCAATCACCCCGGGTATCTAATTCAGTTATTAATGCCAAACATGTTCACAGATCATAGATTATCCTCGTCATCATCACGATCATCATCATCAACATCATCCTCATCCTCGATGCAGGAATGAAATCAAAAGTTTGCCTTTTATAAAGCGCTAACTCAAAGTTTCTTGGATAGACTGATCCGTTATCCGTTCACCAACAAATATTTGGATCCACGCACAGCACTCTTCCGGGTCTTAGTCCCTGGAACCTTTCGCCTCACAATGATCCCCTCAGCTCAGTCTATGTATCAAGCACAGGTCATACCAATATCCATGACGCACGGACCTGTCTCCGTGCCAGTGTCAAAATATTGCATGTACTGCTGCTATGTACATATACTAGCTGCTTCGAATCAGAAACGTGTCTGCAGCTACGCTTCTCTGCCGGGAATGACCAGGCCTCAATTGTTCTGGTCGGCTTAGCTATTTTGCAAGGACTTATGGGAAGAGTATGCATAGGGACAAAACGCGGGAAATTCAAATTATATACGCAAGTGCAATAGTGATTGTTACATTACCCTAAAAAGGTTTCACCTAAGTCGGATGTGTAGTATACAAGATCACTCGCGGACAAAATTTTCCCAGGAAGAAAAATAATAAGAATAATAATAATAAGAAACAGAGTAAAACAAAGTTCCCCAACTTTTTTGGGGAACATAATAAAGCATTTTGGCCCCTGGCGATCCCTTATTACATAACATATGATCAAAATATTATAACATATTGTTGCATATCTTTAAAAATGAAATCTTTGCTTCTCAAAATGTATACTTAATACAAAATATGCATCATTAAAGAGTTAAAGACTTCTGGCCCCTCTGAGCCCCTAATTTTATGAGGGGGCCCCTTTTTTCTTGATATCAAACGTTGGGTCTTGTGATTTAAAAGATTTTTTGTTCTACACCTTTTAGAGATTTCTTTTCGTTTAGGAGATATGCTTTATATAAATATTTAGGGGCCACCCACAAGTCCTTAATGGGGCCGTTTTACAAAAATTCAAAGTATGCATATTGTTTACACATTATTCTGACGTTCCTTTCTTCAATATTACTTATCAAAATTTTCCCCCTTTTCGAATATAAGCGTAAAAGTTTTGACATTCTGGCCCCTTGTGACCCCTTATTAGTAACATATGATCAAAATTTAATAATTTATCGTTGCAAATCGTTAATATGAATATCTTGCTTCTAAAATACATCTTTAAATTTTGATCATTAAAGAGTTAAAGATGAAAGACTTCTGGCCCCTCTCAGCCCCTAATTTGAGGAGTCGGGGCCCCTTTTTATTGATGTCAAACGAAAGGTCTTGTGATTTCAAAGACTTTTTGTTCTATACCTATTCAGAGATTTCTTTTCGTTAAGGAGATATGCTTTATATAAATATTTAGGGGCCACTCCTACAAGTCCTTAATGGGGCCGTCTTACAAAAATTCAAAGTATGCATATTGTTTAGCATATTAATCTAGCCATCTTTTGTTCAATATTGCTTATCTAACCCTTTTCGAGGAATAAACGTCAAAGATTTGACATTCTGGCCCCTTGTGACCCCTAATTACGTAACATATGATCAAAATTGTATCATATATTGTTGCAAATCGTTAGTATGAACATCTTTGCTTTTGTAATGCATTACAAAATATTGATCATGAAAGAGTTAAAGATAAAAGACTTCTGGCCCCTCTAGCCCAATTTTGAGGAGTCGGCCCCTTTTTTTTTATGTCAAACGAAAGGTCTTGTGATTTAAAAGACTTTTTTTTCTACACCTATTCAGAGTTTCTTTTGTTTAGGAGATATGCTTTATATAAATATTTAGGGGCCACTCCTACAAGTCCTTAATGGGGCCTTTTACAAAAATTCAAAGTATGCATATTATTTAGCACATTAATCTAGCCATTTTTTGTTAATATTGCTTATCAAAATATTCACCCTTTTGAGATATAAAGGTAAAGATTTGAATTCGGGCCCCTTTGGCCCCCAATTTACGTAACATAAAATCAAAATTGTATCATATATTGTTGCAAATCGTTAAAAACATCTTTGCTTCTGTAATGTATCACAAAATATTGATCATTAAAGAGTAAAAGATAAAAGACTTCAGGCCCCTCTGAGCCCCTTATTTGAGGAGTTGACCCCTTTTTCTTGATATCAAACAAAAGGTCTTGTGATTTCAAAGACTTTTTGTTCTACACCTATTCAGAGATTTCTTTTCGTTTAGGAGATATGCTTTATATAAATATTTAGGGGCCACTCCTACAAGTCCTTAATGGGGCCGTTTTACAAAAATTCAAAGTATGCATATTGTTTAGCACATTATTCTGACCATCCTTTCTTCAATATTACTTATCAAAATTTTCCCCCTTTTCGAATATGAAGCGTCAAAGATTTACATTTCCCCTTTATTATTTAAAATTACAAAATTTTTATAATTTATCGTTGCAAATCGTTAATATGAACATCTTGCTTCTAAAATTCCTCTTTAAATTTTGATCATTAAAGAGTTTAAGATGAAAATTTTCTGGCCCCTCGCACCCCCTAATTTGGAGGAGGGGCCCCCTTTTTTCTTGATGTCAAACGAAAGGTCTTGTGATTTAAAGACTTTTTGTTCTACACCTATTCAGAGATTTCGTTTCATTTGGAAATGCTTTATATAAATATTTAGGGGCCACTCCTACAAGCCCAATGGGGCCGTTTTACAAAAATTCAAAGTATGCATATTATTTAGCACATTAATCTAGCCATCTTTTGTTCAATATTGTTATCAAAATATTCACCCTTTTCGAAATATGAAGCGTAAAAGATTTCATTTGGCCCCTTGTGACCCCTAATTACGTAACATATGTAAAATTGTATCATATATTGTTGCAAATCGTTAATATGAACATATTTGCTTCTGTAATGCATCACAAAATATTGATCATCAAAGAGTTAAAGATAAAAGATTTCGGGCCCCTTCCCCTTATTTGAGGAGTCGGCCCCTTTTTTTTTGATATCAAACGAAAGGTCTTGTGATTTCAAAGACTTTTTGTTCTACACCTATTCAGAGATTTTTTTTTGTTTAGGAGATATGCTTTAATAAATATTTGGGGGCCCCCTACAAGTCCTTAATGGGGCCGTTTTACAAAAATTCAAAGTATGCATATTGTTTAGCACATTAATCTAGCCATGTTTTGTTCAATATTGCTTATCAAAATATTCACCCTTTTCGAGATATAAAGGTAAAGATTTGAATTCGGCCCCTTGTGACCCCTAATTACGTAACATATGATCAAAATTGTATCATATGTTTTGCAAATGTTAAGATAAATACTTTTGCTTCTGTAATGTATAACAAAATATTGATCATTAGGGAGTTATAGAAAAAAGACTTCTCCCCCGAGCCCCTTATTTTAGGGGTCAGCTCCACTTTTTTGACATCAAATGAAAGGCCTTGTGTTTTTTGAAAATTTTTTCCTAATATGCTTTAACAAATTATGAACGCGTATGAAGATATGAAACAAAATGTGTCAATTTTTGTGAATATTTCTGAGCTTTTTTTGGGCCCCTCCAGCTCCGGCGCCTTTTGCGCTAGAAAGATTTGGAGACCCAATTAAACTCACCAAACCTTCCTTTACTTTCACGAAAATCTTAAGTTGAAACTTAAGTCGTTTCGGAGGAGTTTCCTAAAGGACCCTTGAAAATCAGAAAATCCACCAATCTCACGACCGGAAGTGAGATCATCAAAAAAAAAAAAAACCTATAAATCAATTGAATATTTTCGATCTGAAAGTTTGGTATAAATCGGACGAGCCATCTCTGAGAAATCGCTTGCACAAAATCGGTTGGAAGAAAAATAATAATAATAATAAAAAAAAAGAAAACCCAACGAAAACAATAAGGTTTCCGTTGGAAACGGAAGACCTTTAAGAAACAATAGAATCACTATAAGGGTTTTGTGAAGACGGAAGACCTTAATAAGAAGAAACAATAGAATCACTATAGGTCTTCCATGAAGATGGAAGACCTTAATAATAATAACAAGCAAAGCTCGTTGCAAAGCAACGAGTGGGTCTTCCGTCCTGTTTGACCGGAAGTAGTTTTCATTTTTAACGAAAATGAGAAATAACGCCCAAAATTTTATTAATCCCCAATAGCTATGTTAATTAATACAAAAATACGGCATTTTTTGCTACTTCCGGTTTGACCGGAAGTGACGACGACGGATGGAAAATTAATTTTTATGTTCCCAGTGACATAGGAACCCCAAAAATTGTCAAGAAAGGCCAAAATACGCGTTTTCCGACTACTTCCGGTTTGGCCGGAAGTGACGTCGTTGGACATTTTTGTCGACGCCCGTAGATTAAGCTTGACATTTTGAACAACTTTGCTTCTTTGACGTATTACAAATTCTCAATACTTTTTGAGATACAAATGAAAAACGTTCGGCCCCTAGGTCCCTAATTTTAGGGGCCAGCCCTTTTTTTTAGATATCATTTAAAAGATCTTTGGGAAATTTTACACTTATTTTGTTCTATAGTTTTACCAAAATATTTCCCGGTAAAAAGATATCGTAGGAAAGGTCTTAAAAATTTTGAAATTCGCAACACAATTTTCGGGCCAGCGACCCCAACGTGCGGCACTTCCGATAAAAATGAAATATATTTTGCACATTTATGACTTGGGTATCAACCGAAATTTTCACGTTTCTATCTATAGCCATTTTTTAGAACGTTCGCGGACAACCTGACCCTTCAAAAATCATAAAATCCCAATTTTCCGGACCGGAAGTGACGTCATCAAATCGGAAAAAAAGAATCAAGTTCAAGTAATGTTACATGAGTCCTGAAAGTTTCATAAAATCTATCGAGCCGTTTTGAGAAATCGCGTGCACAAAATCGGTAAGAAAAAAAAAGAATAATAATAGGTAAGAAAAAAAGTGAAAAAGAAACCGAAGAATAACAAGAAGGTCTTCCGCTGGGGGAAGACCTTAATAATAATAATAATAACTAGGGCTAATTGTAACGGGAACCGTTACAGATGTTCCCCAAACGCTCCCCAAACCCCCCTTTTTGGGGCCATATTCCCTGTAAGCGCTATTAAATAAGAAACTTCAGAATTTGACTTAAAGAGTTTTCCCCGAAGAATACAAAATATATTTAAATTTTAGCATTGCACGCGTGCTCATCTGAATGCATGTGCGTAATGACCGTATCATCTTGTCTACACTATTTATATATTTTAATATCAACTCAATTAATCAAGAAGTATTAAAAATACACTATTAACGTATTTTTAATTTTATTTCCCTGCAAAACGTGATGCACTTGCATGGAAACTATTTCTTGTAGGGGTCTTTTTGTCTGTCTATGTTTAAATCCCATCCTGTTTGGCTGAAAAACAAGGGAGTTAAAGCCATTTCCAGTTTTAGCCAATAGGATTGCAGCGCACGTGCATGAGCGTGTTTTCACGACAATTGTTATATATCATATTGTATAATCCTAAAGTATGTATATATTTTAGATTTCATAGCATTTGTCAAAAAACGAAAAGATATTGAGATTTTTTTTTCAGCCAATCAGAGCGAAGCGCACGTGGACGCACGTGCATGTATGTGCATGATCACCTTACCTTCTTGTAGGAGTTTGTTATATCTGTCTATGTTCTAAATCCCATCCTGTTTGGGTGAAAAACAAGGGAGTTATAGCCATTTAAAGTTTAAGCCAATCAGATTGCAGCGCACGTGCATGCGTGTGTTTTCAAGAAAATTGTTATTTTCATATTGTAAAACCCTGTATGCCTGTATTTTAAATTTCATATTATTTGTAAAAAACTGAAAAGATATTGAGATTTTTGTTTCAGCCACTCAGAGCGAAGCGCACGTGCATGCGCGTGAGTTTGTGCTAATTTGACCATGTCATATTATCTACACTATTAATATGTCTTTATATAATAAGTTTCAAATCATTTAATTAAAAAATGTTAAAGTTATAGCTATATTAAATATATCGATAATTTCACTCATATCACGCGCACGCACGTGCAGGCGTATGCGCGCAAAATGACCTTCGTTCCGCACACCTACACTACACACCTATTAACCCTAAAAAGGTTTTAGCTTAGTTGGGTGAACAGTTTCTGAGAACACTTCCGGACAAAAAAGTACCGGAGAACAAATAAGAAAAAAAAAGAATAATAACTAGTGCTAATTGTAACGGGGACCGTTCAGACCCCCAAACGTCCCCAAACTTTTTTCCCATATTCCCTGTAGGCTTCATTAATTAAGACAAACTCTATGCATTTGAGACTTTAACAACGTTTACACAGAAGTGTACCAAGTTCATTCAAATTTTAGCATTGCATGCGTGCGCATGTGAATGCATGTGCGTAATGACCATATCATCTTGCCTACACAATCTTTATATTTTGATATACTAAATATTAAAGTATTTCATCCAAAAGTTTTAAAAAAATTATTCAAGTGTATTTTTGTTTTTGCTCATTTCACGTGCACGCACGTGCATACTAGCATGGTGACCATATTTACTTTAGATGTCCTTCATCTATCTATGTTCTAAATCCCATTCTGTTTGGTTGAAAACTAAGGAAGTTATAGCTGTTTAAAGTTTCAGCCAATCGATTGGCGCACCACACACACGTGTATGCATGTGCATGGTGACCATACCTTCTTGTAGTAGTCCATTATATCTTTATGTTCCAATTCCCATCCTTTTTGGGTTTAAAACGGAGTTATAGCTATTTAAAGTTTAAGCCAATCAGATTGCAGCGCACGTGCATGCATTTTTTCATGATAATTGCTATTTTCATGCTGTAGGATATCCTAATGCATGGCTATGTTCAAAATTTCAAAGGATTTCGTCAAAAAACAAGAAAGATATTGAGATTTTATTTTAGCCAATCAAGCGAAGCGCACGTGCATGCGCGTGAGATCTTGCTATATTGACCATGTCATATTGTCTATGCTACTAATATATCCTTATATTATAAGTTTCAAAGCATTTAATCAAAAATTTAAAAAGTTACGCCTATATCAATTAAATCGGTCATTTCACGTGTTGCACGTGCACGGTCTTGCAAGCACGTGCGCGCAAAATGACCTTCGTTCCGCAAATCTACATAACATGCCTACTGACCCTAAAAAAGGTTTTACCTAATCGGATGTGTAGTTTACAAGATCACTCCCGGACAAAAAAGTACCCGGGAAAAAGGAAGAAGAAGAAGAAGAAAAATAATAATAATAACTAGAGCCGAGCTCGTTGCAAACGAGTAGGTTTCCGTCCTGTTTAGGAAAGTGCATCTGTAACTTTCATTAAAAAAAAAAGAGTACTTTATGAAGTTCAAAAATGGTTTAATCCTCCAAATCTATATTAATTAATGCAATATTAAGCCATTTTTGGCTATTTCCCGGTTTTGCCCGGAAGGACGTGACGGAAAAAAAACAGATTTAAGCTTCCAGTGACATATGTTACCCAAAAACCTGTCAAGACAAAATGTTAACATGTAAAAAGATATTGCAGAAAAGGTGTAAAAAAAAGTCCCTGATAGAACTTTTTCGAGCCATAGCGAGCGCCGACGTGCGGCACTTCCGGAGAAAAAGAGTGGTGTGTGACAAAAGAGCACAAATTGCTCTATCATCGCTGAAAATCTCATGTTTCTGTCTTAAGGCATTTCCGAGAAAAATGATGGACAATAACCCCCTGAAAATCACTAAATCGCTGAAATCTCAAAACCGGAAGTGACGTCATCAAAACAAAAAATTATATATCAGGTTTGTTTGATGTTCTATCAGTCCTGAAATTTCATCAAAATCGAACGAGCCGTTTCCGAGAAATCGTGCACACAAAATCGGTAAAAAAAAAAAAACAATAATAATAATAACTAGAGCCGAGCTCGTTGCAAAGCAACGAATAGGTCTTCCGTTTTTCCCGGAAGTACATCTGTAACTTTCTTTTTTTTAAAAAAAAGAGTAATAATTTCAAAAATGGTTTAATCCTCCAAATCTATAGTAATTAATGCAATATTAAGCCATTTTTGGCTACTTCCGGTTTGACCGGAAGTGACGTCAACGGACGGAAAATTGATTTAAGCTTCCAGTGACATATGTTACCCAAAAACCTGTCAAGAACGGCAAAAATAAGCAATTTTTAACTACTTGGTTTTGACCGGAAGTGACGTCGCCGGACGAATTTTGAGGGGGTAAAGCTTGACATTTTGAACAACTTTGCTTCTTTGACGTATTACAAATTCTTAATACTTTTTGAGATATAATGGAAAAAACTTTCGGCCCCTTTCAGCCCTTTATTATAGGGGCCAGCCCCTTATTGTTGATATCTTTCGAAAGATTGTGACATTCTCAACAAGATTTGTTCTGTATGTCTTTACAAAATATTAACATGTAAAAAGATATTGCAGAAAAGGTGTCAAAAATTTCTAATTTCCTGATAGATCTTTTTTCGAGCCATATCGAGCGCCGACGTGCGGCACTTCCGGAGAAAAAGAGTGGTGTGTGACAAAAGAGCACACGCTGCTCTATCATCGCTGAAAATCTCATGTTTCTGTCTTAAGGAATTTTCGAGAAAAATGATGGACAATGAACCCCCTGAAAATACTAAATCGCTGAAATCTCAAAACCGGAAGTGACGTCATCAAAACAAAAAATTATATATCAGGTTTGTTTGATGTTCTATCAGTCCTGAAAGTTTCATGAAAATCGAAGAGCCGTTTCCGAGAAATCGTGTACACAAAATCGGTAAGAAAAAAAAACAATAATAATAATAACTAATGCGTTCTTGTTGCTGGTGCAACAAGCAGGTCTTCCGACCGATTTTCGTTCAATTCTATGCTGCGTCATTCCATAAAATTTCAGAATGTATTTTTTCGTTTTCGTTATTTCGCGCCTCTCAACTTCTCATAATTATTACAGGTATTCCTCAAAATATCTCAAAAATAGCTTTTAAAAATCGGCAAAATCTTCCGTACATGTTAAAAAAGAGAGAAAAGTTATTTGCAACTGAAAAAAGACAGAAACAAAGAAAAAAAAATTCAACGCCCACAGCGGGATTCGAACCCCCGACAGTGGGACAAAGTTTGGTTTGATCATATCTATTAATGATGCACGCATCAAGATACTAAATACATATTTAAATTCCTAAAAACACTATAATCCCTGTAAATACTAAAGAAAAAAAGAAAAACAAAAAAGTTGAGAAATATGACTTTTTGAATTCACTTCCGTGTGCGACCGGAAGTACCGACGACGAATAATAAAGGTCGTTGCCCATAATGGAGTTCGACGTTCTATCACCTCAGTGAGTTTCACTTTCATATCTTTAGCCAGTCTCGAGAAAACTGCTGGACAAAATGCCTTTTAAAAAATACAAAAATCCCCCAAAATCGCGAACGGAAGTGAATTTCGAAGAAATGAAAAAAACCCGGAGATATTCTCATAATGCATCTTCCCTAGAAAATCTTTGAAATCTGTCCACGCATATCTGAGAGATAGGCTGTCTATGAAAATAGAATAATAATAATAATAATAATAATAAAAAACAGAAAAAACAATAAAGGGCTTCCGAAGGAAGTCGGAAGACCTTAATAATAATAATAATAAAAATAGTGGAAAAGAAACCTAAGAATAACAAGAAGGTCTTCCGCTGAAGACGGAAGACCTTAATAAGAAACAGAGTAAAAACAAAATGTTCCCAACTTCGTTTGGGGAACATGATAATAACTAGGGCTAATTGTAACGGGGACCGTTACAGATGTTCCCCAAACGCTCCCCAACTCCCTTTTGATGCCATATTCCATGTAAGCCTCATTAAATAATACAAACTCTACATATTTTAGTCTTTAACAACGTTTTCCCTAAAGTATACCAAGTATGTTTCAATTTTAGCATTGCACGCGTGCGCATGTGTGTAATGACCATATCATCTTGTCTACACTTTCAATGTATTAAAATATACTCAATATTTAAGCATTTAATCCAAAAATATAAAAAAAAACCGCTCATTTAAGTGTATTTTAATTTTACTCATTTTACGTGCACGCACGTGTATGCATGTGCATAATGACCATACCATCTTGTAGGAGTTCATTGTGTCTATTTATGTTTAAATCCCCTCCTTTTAGTTGAATACTATTGAAGTTATAACCATTTAAAGTTTAAGCCAAACAGATTGCAGCGCACGTGCATGCACGTGTTTTCATGATAATTGCTATATATCAAATTGTAGGATATCTTAATGCATGACTATGTTTAAAATATCAAAGCATTTCGTCTAAAAACAAAAAAGATATTGAAATTTTTGTTTCAGCCAATCACAGAGCAAAGTACACGTGCAAACACGTGCATGCATGTGCATGATGACCATACCCCCTTGGGAGTCTATAACGTTTGTCTATGTTCTAAATCCCATCCTGTTTGGTTGAAAAACAAGGGAGTTATAGCCATTTTAAATTTTAGCCAATAGATTGCAGCGCACGTGCATGCGCGTGTTTTCGTGAAAATTTTATATATCATATTATAGTATATCCTCATCATGAATATGTTTAAAATTTCAAAGCATTTCGTTGAAAAGCAAAAAAAATATTGAGATTTTTGTTTCACCAATCAGAGCAAGCGCACGTGCATGCGCGTGAGTTCGTGCTAATTTGACCATGTATTTATCTACACTATTAATGTATCCTCATATAATGAGTTTTAAAGTATTTCATCAAAAAATGTAAAAGTTATGGCTATATAAAGTATATCAGTCATTTCACTCATTTCCGCGCCCGCACTGCATGCGTATGTGCGCAAAATGACCTTCGTTCCGCACACCTACACTACACACCTATTAACCCTAAAAAAGGTTTTTGTCAGTTGGATGAACAGTTTCTGAGAACACTCGCGGACAAAAAAGTCCGGGAAAAAGAAGAAAAAAAAGAATAATAATAATAACTAGATCAGATCTGGGGTTTCAGCAATGAGTAGGTCTTCTTAATTTTTCGACAAGATGAGATGTGATTTTGACTGAGATATTCGTCAAAAGAGAATGACATTAAGTTTTCCTTATTAATTTTTAAGTTTCTGATTTTTATCAAGATATTTTGGACATCTTTTGTTCAATATGGCTTATAAAAATACTCAGTCTTTTAGAGACGTAAAGCATAAAAAAAAATATAGCATTTTGGCCCCTTCTGCAACCACTTATTACGTAAAATATGATCAAAATTTTATGAAATATTGTTGCAAACGTTAAGATGAATATGTTTGCTTCTTATTATGGAATAAAAAAATATTGATCATGAAAGAGTTGAAATAAAAGACATTTGGCCCCTAGAGCCCCCAATTTAAGGAATCAGCCCCTTTTTCTTGGGTAAAAAAAATGTCTTGTGATTTTGAAGATTTTTTGTTCAACACTTATTCAGAGATTTCTCTTCGTTGTGGAGATATGCAAATTGAAAAATTTTAAGGCCACTCCTACAAGTC
>NW_026919660.1:0-15937 GCF_032062105.1 Saccostrea cuccullata
GACGACAATGCAAACGTCGTGGCAGCATGCCGCTTGAAAAACAGGGGTAACAGACCAGGCCTTGTAAAGATCTAGGTATCCTCTCTCACTGAAAAAAAGGCTGTGTTACGGGAAAAGCGTAAACTCCGAGAAATAGAAAAGTTCAAAACCGTCTTTCTCAGATCTAGTAAAACCCATACTGAAAGACTTATCGAACTTAATGCACGCACTATCTTAAACGAAATGCCACACGGCAAGCAGTTTCGAATTACAGCAAACGGCAGAATTGTTAAAAAGCAACCGCAAGTTGAACAGACCAATGATGTTCTCTCCGATCACGAGGATGAGTAGGACAGAACCCGACCCACAGGTAGTCTAAATATAGGACATTTAAATGTTTGTGGATGGACAAGATCAAATGAACAATTAAGAACTGAAATAATAAAGTATATTAATTGTGATATTGTTGGGTTGAACGAAACACACTTAGTTAATGAAGATGGTATAGACTTAACAGAGCATGGGTTTAAATGGATTGGGTTTAATCGCACTCACACTCATATTAAAGCACCGAAAGGTTCAGGGGGCGTGGGAGTCGTGGTAAAAGACTGGCTTTTTAACTCTTATTGTATTGACATTGTCGACAAATCTTATGAAGGAATCTTAGGAGTGCGCTTTGTAAATAAATATAATGACTTTACACTTATTCTCTTCACTGTGTACCTACCTCCTGAAAATTCACCGTGGGGACGTGATGCTTCCTCATTCTACTCACATTTACTAACGCAAATTTATTTACATTATGAATCGTATGCCATAGTTGTATGTGGTGACCTGAATGCCAGAATTGGAAACACCCAAGACTGTAACGACTTTCTCGATAACATACCACTACGTAACTCCGTAGATGCTACCCATAACCAACACGGAAGTTCGTTTTTAGAGTTTCTAAATGACAGTCGATTTTGTACCTTAAACGGACGTTTCGGAGAACAGTCAAATCAGTATACATACCATTCTACGCGTGGTCAATCAGTAGTTGACTATATATGTGTTCCTCACGATGTCTTTCCTCAGTGCAAAGATTTTTGTATTGTGAATTGTAATAGTGTAATTGAAGAACTCAGCGCAATGAACCTTTTAGGAGAAAAATGCAAGGTGCCCGATCATAGTGTGCTCAAGTTTAAAGTAGTCTTTGAATACACCGTACATGCGGATGCTGATGAAAATAAAAGCAACCCGAAAAAGCGATTTAACCTTAGACGAATTCCAAGCGATTTCATGAATTCTAATTCAGCCACACATGCAATAAACTTACTTATTAGAAAAATAGAGTTGTGTCGTGAAACTCAAAGAGAAATAAACGAAATATATGAAAATTTCTGTGAAATGGTTATTAGTGAAATGACTGAATCAATACCTAACTATGATTGGTCAAGAAAATCAAAGAAAAAATTGCGTATTCACAAGCCATACTGGAACAACGAGCTAACAGAACTGTGGAAAACTATGAGAAACCATGAAAAAAAGTTTTTGAAATGCAATGTAAAAGATCGACATAAAAAGCGTGAATTACGGGAAAATTTTAAACATGCTCAAAACATCTTAGACAAACGTATTCGTTACTATGAAAGAAATCATAACAGAACCTTAGCTCTAAATATTGAGTCTGTGTGTTCAGATGATCCTCGGAAATTCTGGGAGCATATCAAACGGCTGGGTCCTAATCGCAAAAAACAATTCCCTACAGAATGTTATGACGACCAAGGGGAAATAAGTTCAGATGAAAAATTACTTAAACAAACGTGGTATAAAGAATTCAAAAACTTATATAATCCTGACTCCGATCCAGACTTTGATGCAGCATTTAAGAACGAGGCTATCAACCAAAAGTTACACTTAGAACGTATGATGCTTGATCCTTTGTATATACCAAATACTTTTTTAAACTCACAAATAAACGAAGAGGAAATTCGAAAAGTGGTCTATAAAACAAAAAACGGCAAGTCAGTAGGAGTAGATGAACTGCCATATGAAGTTTTGAAAAATGAAAACGTCGTCAAAACATTGCACGAAATGTTTCAGTTATGCTTTGATTCTGGAATTGTTCCACAAACCTGGAGTAAAGCAATTATATACCCTATTATCAAAGACAACAAGTCAGATCCTAGAATCCCTTTGAATTACCGTGGAATCAGTCTTTTATCTGTAGTAGCCAAAATATTCAGTTCCGTACTTAACAACAGACTCCTATTTTATTTGGAGGAAAGTGATATCTTGGTGGATGAACAAAATGGGTTCCGAAAAGATAGATCCTGTATTGACCATATATTTACTCTCAACAGTATAATTGAAAATAATGAAGCAACATTTGTTACATTCATAGACTTGCAAAAAGCGTTTGACATGGTAGACAGAGAATTACTTCAATTAAATCTTTTGAAACATGGAATCGATGGAAACTTCTATCATGCTTTAAAATCCCTCTATTCCAACACAGAATCCTGTATCCGGATAGGAGACCGCTACACAGAGTGGTTTGAGTGCTCTTCAGGAGTTCGGCAGGGAGATAACTTGTCACCCACTTTATTTGCGCTTTTCATCAATGATCTCGCTACAGCCATTAAAGCATTAAATAAAGGAGTACAGATTGACGAAAATCTTAACTTAAGTATTCTATTGTATGCGGACGATATCGCAATTATTTCTCCGAATGAAAAGAATATGCAGGACATGCTCAATGTTGTGGACTCGTGGTGTAAAAAATGGCGTCTTCGAATCAATCCAAACAAATCCAAAATAGTTCACTTTCGGAAAAAACGCAAAAAAAGAAGTACTCATACATTTTATCTAGGAGGAGAAAATTTAACTTATGAACCTTTCTACAAGTATTTAGGAGTAATCTTTGATGAGAATTGTGATTTTACGAGAAATGCGGAAAATTTAGGAAAATCTGGAGGACGAGCTCTCGGATCTATGATATCTAAAATTCACTCCCTCAAAATGGTCGGATTCGAAACGTTTGAAAAGTTATATCTCAACTGTGTTGCTCCCATTCTGGACTACTGCAGCGGAGTTTGGGGAACCACAAATTATTATTGTACAGAGATGGTGCAGTCCCGCGCCTTACGGTATTTTCTTGGAGTACACCGATTCACACCATCGATTGCAATCCAAGGCGAATGTGGCTGGATGCCATGCTACTTTCGACAGCAGATTAACGTCTTGCGATTATGGAATCGTCTGATGATATTAGAAAACGACCGTCTGACAAAGAAAATTTTTCTATGGGATAGGGAACAAAATAACAAAACGAACTGGACTTCAAAAACTAAATTACTTCTTGATTCTCTAAATATGCCAGATATCTACACAAATTTATCAATTTGCAGCTTAGAACTTGCAGAAAGACTCCTCTGTCAACAGATTGAAACAAAATGGACTGAAGATTTGCAAAAAATTCCCAAACTAAGAACTTACCGTCTCTTTAAAAATCAATACAGATTGGAGGATTACGTTTCTATGGATTTGACAAAACCGATAAGATCAGCCATGGCAATGTTTCGTTGCGGTGTATTACCACTCCGAATTGAAACCGGACGTTATAAATCTGAGCCACCCCAAGATAGAATTTGCCAGTTTTGTAACAATAATGAAATCGAAAATGAAAAACATTTTTTATTACACTGCAAATTATATGAAATTAAAAGGATAGACTTCTTTCGTAAAATAGGATTTAAAAATTTATCAGATTTGTCTTTAGATTACACATTCTTTTCAGATATTTTATGTAAATTTCCCAGACAATCCGCAAATTTTATATTTGATGCTTTTAAAACTCGCCAGAACTTCATAAAAAGAACATTCTAATATCATTTATCTTCATTATGTGCCTTTGTATATATAATTTGTTAAAATATTAACAGTGACATATAGGTCCTTTGGGCCGGGTGTAAGAAACTAAACTTATTGTTGTAAAATATATTGTATTACTGTAACAATACACATGTCACTATAATAAATAATTTACTTACTTACTTACTTACTTAATACATGTATATAAGCATTACTTAATACAATAATAGCCTATCTCAATTTTACTCAAAATGCACTTATTATCTACTGCTAAAGAGCAAGTAATTGAATATCAAACATATATTGTTTACATGTTGTTTATATTAAAGAAACTTGGACTGAAGCATCTTTTAATTTAAAAAGCTACCACATTACTTATATGACAGTATAATTCAGTAAGTGACAATTATATTTTCCACATTTTTTCTTAATTATTATCATTTTACAGCATTCTTTTTTTTTTTTTAAATCACATTTGATGTCTCTAAGGGCCTGTACATGTTATGGGCATTGGAATAAAAATGCTCAGAAAGAAAATATGGATAAAATTGTACGTCTTGAAAAAATTTTATTAATGATTTTACTAGAATATAAAAATCATGCAAACTTGTGTTTATTAGATTTTTTTAATCAGGTCATTTTATCCTAAAGCAGGACATTATACCCCTGTTGTTTTTATTATGTCCAATAAAAAGTTTATATATTTCATTGTGCATTTTGCCACGATTCTCATAGAAGATAACAATATTTTGAATTATTATTTCCGATAAAAATGATATTGTGTATGCACCAAAATTGACAAAAAACTATTTATTATAATCAGTCAGGACATTGTACTATAAGGGCATTATACACTTCCGGTGTAAACAGCTTACTCAGGAACTGAGGAAGCAGGTAAGGCATGGTTTGGACTGAAAAAAAAACCAACGTCCTTGTTTGATTCCTTGAAACAATTGTGTAATTATGTTCTGGAGACTTGAAGTCTGTACAAAGACACACTACATCAAAGTAGTTTCATGTCGACCGCTTTATCAGTCTTCACAACAATTCTTTTTCAGCACATGCCCTTCGGGCATGTATATGGGTCATTTTAACCCAGCTAGCCCATTGAAATTTGTACATGCCCTACTCAAAATTCATTCATATAGCAGAGATATGATTGTGCAACAAAAAAATAAGGTTTTATGTTAACTATAAGGACAGTGTTTCTGTTTTTTAAATTCTCTTGATCTTTAGTTTAAATTTTTTCCAGAGTTTTAAAAAATCAACCGTGGCCTGCCTGTCTGCCATTTACGTAACTTTTGACTCACATGCTGGTCATTTGTTGATATGTAATTTAGCAAGAAACATCAAGAAAAAAATCAGTTATATATTACACACTTTAATTAATGATTACGATTGAAAATCATTTGACAGGTCGTACCGATAATGTAACGTAAGACAAATGTAGACCTGCAATTCAGATTAAGACATTACATAGCAAGTTTACACGAATAACTGGGGTACAACAGAAGAAATAGCAAGTAAACATTGTGAATCAAAAGAAAAGTCTCTCTCACATGCCCTTCGGGCATGTAATTTGAGAATTTACACATGCCCCCCCATATCAAAAAATAATACAGTAAAGTATATTTTTAATATACTTTTAATACATTCATTTTTGTACTTTCTTAAAATAATACAGAAAAAATATATTATTTTCCTATCACAAAAAATTCAGTATATCATTTTCGTATTAAAATTTGACTTTGATTTTGTACAGTGTATTATTTTTGTATTTTTTGGGACTTAGATTATTTTCAGTGTATTATTTTTGTATTTTTTGGACTTAGATTATTTTCAGTATATTATTTTTGTATTATTTCAGGACTTAATTTTTTCCAGATGTATTTTTTCTGTATCAAATTTGAACTTAGTAATTTTACAGAAAAGTCTATACAGTTAGACTGTATCATTTCTGTATTAAATTTGGACTTAAAAAATTTTACAGACAGTTTGTCTGTATTATTTTTATATCAAATTTAGACTTAGTAATTTTACAGAGTTTGTCTGTATTATTTTTATATTAAATTTGGACTTGGTAATTTTACAGAAAGACGATCAGTATTTTTTGTCTCAAATTTGATTTTAGTACATTTACAGAAAATTCCATATATTTGGTCTCTATTTCTTTTTGTTGTTGGGGGGGGGGGATTAAATTTAGACATATTTTTTTCTATTTACATTTGTCTTTATGAACTTTATAAATTTAAGAGAAATTCCTTGCAAAATGTTTGCTGCTTTTTTTTTTTTTTTTTTTAAGTTTATAGCATACCCGGTACTTAGAAACTTTATATTATATATTTTTTTTCAGGAATCTTGGTATCCGATTATCTAGAACTTAAATAAATAATTGGTACTAAAATTTATGTTAATCTCAATCAGTGGTAATCTAGAGAAATATTTCCATCTTGGGCATGAAGATTTTACAGCGGGTTTACATTAACTTCTCAGCGGGTTTACATCTTTCACTGTTTAGATCTATCACACAACAGGTGGTCTTGCAGGCTAACAAATGATTACATCATACTACAATTCAGAAATCACGTGATTTACCTGTGAACATGGAAAGTCCCAACTGGCAACTAGCTAATACCATGCATACGATGTTTTCTTCAGATTTTAGTAAATATGTGCATTTTTTTCACTCAGAGAAGGAATCATATTCAAATTATCCTAAATAAATTTCAAGAAATGAGCTTACAATGTTCAAGTAGAAAGGGATGTGCAAGTAGTAGGTTTCCTAATTAAATTATCAGTGTGTTTATAAGATAGATATTTACACTAGAGAATGTTAGCTGAAACTAACTTAGGTTGTTTTTTAGCCTTTTGTCACATCACATTCAGTTTTTGGTACAAAGTAAGTTGTTTTTATTCAGATAAAATATCAGACGAGTTTTTCTTCAACTCTGTGTTTATAATTCTACTCTCAGTTTAAAAAAAAAAAACGATCCTGATTTTAATTAGTTAATAATTTACAAGTTAATTATATTTGATCTTGGGCTAATTCTTGTATAATCAATGCAATCAAATGACAGTTTCTCAAGTTAAATCTTCTACCCTGACAGCCTGAGGCATGTTAATTAGCCAGGTGGCTGTGTGAATCGTTCAAGCGTAAAGTGATTTCCTGTCGTGAATTCACAGTTGGTTGCGTTATGTAAACAAGAGATTATCAGTATGCACTGAATCAACAGAACAGCTAAGGAATATTGCCAACACTGGGAATATTTATTAATTTTTTGTCAGGAAAAAAGGACATGGCGCCGAGAAAAGGGGGACATGGCTCTATACCTTGTTATTTTGCTTTAGATTTAACACTAAATTGATCATTCTTCTTGAACTTTATGGTCTACTTTACAGGTCAACTTGTATAATTAAAAAAACAAAACAATATGGCTGACCAGAAATCTTTCATCTGTAATCGGAAAATTTCTTAAAAACAAATATAACGATTATAAGAAATGAGTCCTCCTAATTATTCTAGTAATGATCAAGGGTTTATTAAATTTATTTCATATTACTTATTAGACTTCGTACATAAATACATTTCCTTAGACTGTTAAAAATATTTTATATTTAAAAATCGGAAATCTTCGTAAATAAGGAGCTATTTGATTGGTCAGATTTTAAAATTTTTCTTTGCTTTTCTCTGATTGGTTAACGGTAATTTACCCACGCCATTTTGAAAAATAGATCGACGAACAGAATTGAGAGAGTTGTGATGTTTAATAAAAATTTAGCTAGTATTCGCCGATGAAATTGGTAGAAAATAGATGTTTAGCTACAGCATGTTAGCATGGATCACAATTTTAAACAAAGAAAAGCGAAAACGGAAGGAGGTTGGCGTTTTTCAAGCATCATGCCCTGGCTTTCCAGGTGTAAACAACGCCATATGCGGTAAGAATTTAAATAAAATAGCACAGTAGTTTCAATTTTTAAAATGTGAAATGTAGATTAATAAATGTTAATAATATCTTTTATAACCAATTCATAGTAGGTCAAATTGAATGTAGATATATTGGAGATGTTGGATTTGTGGCGAAAGAGAGTTTTGTTTTGTTCTTTCTATCTTGAATTGTATGGATAATTACGGGCTTTCAACATGTTCAATGGCAGATGATATATTATTTACATGGACCAAAAATGACTTAAAAATTAATTTCACCCTATCCCTCAGGCCTAAGCATGGAATTATAACAGATAAAATCATCTTGGCATACAACCAATTAAATTTTGAAAAGTGAAGGGGGTGGGGGGGGGGGGGTAAGCATTTCAAATAAGCTTCATGGATTTATGGTTTAGCATACTTATAATTATTTCAAAAATGACTTGAACAGTCTGTGTGGTTCCCTATCGTATATGATTTAATGATTCTAGGCACAAATTAATTATTTTTTATATCAATATATGATGATCCATGTTTCCCTTCCCCAATATCAGTTTAAGATTTCAAATCAAATGACCCCCCCCCCCCCCAATTCCAATGAGGTGTATTGACAGTTTTATATTTTCATCTTTTAATGGTCTTTATTTCTACCTGTTCTGCAAAACATTTATCAGTATCATTACTTTTTCAGTTTGAGTGCCTCTACAGAGCCAAAGAAGAAAAGCTGATTAGTTATAGAGGAATAGCTAGGACACCTACCCACCCACCCTCCCACCCTACACCTTGAAGCATTACAGGTGTGTAACATTGACAAATGACAATATCAGCTAATCATGTGAAGATTTCTTTTTGTGTGTGTCTGTGCATCTATTTTTGATATACCCCAGTACATTTTGATATTCTATTTTGTAGTCTAAGATTATGCAGGACCAAGCAGGATGACAGTGAGAAAACTGGAGATGTACTTCTTCAATAAAGTATAGTGCTGTGCAAAAGAAACCCCAAAGCAGAGAGAAGATCTAGACTTTTGAATTCATATCTCATAATAAATGTATAATTTACAAAGGCAATAAGATTGATAAAACATGACTTAGAAATGAGGACAATTGAAGAGTGAATACTGTATGTAAGGCAGAAAAGATCAAGATTATTGCACAAAAAGTAACTAAATCAGTAATCTAAAGCCATTTCTCTTTAAAATCTGATTGAAAGCTGCATTTAAGAAGTTTTTCACGTTTTAAGTACTTTTCTAGGCACTGCTTTGTTTTATTTAAAGCTTTTTTATGTACTTTTTGTCTATCATTCTTGTACCTTTTTTGAACTCCTAAATGTATTTTTTTTTGTACCTTTCAGAATGTATTATTTTTAGATTTTTTTAATTTTAAAATCGATTTTAATACAGAAATAATAGACTGATACAAAATTAATACATTTTGTATTATTTTCCTATTTTTTTTTTTCAAGGTGCTCCAAATAATACAGAAACAATAGACTAATACAAAATTAATACATTTTGTATTATTTTCCTATTTTTTTTTCAAGGTGCTCCAAATAATACAGAAATAATAGACTGATACAAAATTAATACATTTTGTATTATTTTCCTATTTTTTTTTTTAAGGTGTTCCAAATAATACAGAAATAATAGACTGATACAAAATTAATACATTTTATATTATTTTCCTATTTTTTTTTCAAGGTGCTCCAAATAATACAGAAATAATAGACTGATACAAAATTAATACATTTTATATTATTTTTGTATTTTTTAGTTCTTCTCTAAATTGTATTATTTTTGTACTTTGGATTAGGATTTAATACAGAAAAAATACAAGAGTACAGAAAAAATACATCAAGTGTATTATTTTTGTATTTTTACTGAGAAATAAAGTATATTAAAAATATATTTTTTTTTGTGTTTCATTTCTAAGAAAGTGTATTATTTTTGACCTAATTTGGAACCAAGATAAAAAGGGTTCCAAATTTGGTCATTAAAAATATACTTTTTTTGTATTATTTTTGTATTATTTTAATCTATTATTTTTATATTTATTTTCGATATGGGCCCAGGCAAATTTACCAGGTCCCGGGCATGGGGCACCCAGGTTATTTCGAAGACTGCTTTATACCTGTTAGACAGATCATGGATAAGCCTTTCCGAATTCCCTCGGTTTAATTCTTATTACACTGTTAGTGTGTTTGTTTAAATACAATCAGCTTTTAAATTGAATTTTTAAGAGTTAATTATAATTGTATATCATGTGATATGATCTTTTTTAAAGCAGAGTGCATCATGTATTTAATTTTTGTATCCTTTCTATCAGAAAAGTCATAGGCTATAATAAGAATCATTTGACTTGTTTAATGTATTGTGGTATATTAAGTTTATTTATGTATTCTTAAATTATTTCATTTCGATCCCGATGTAAATTAACTTGCTTATATTTGGAAACACCCACTTTTATGCGACTATCGAAAGGGGAGGAAGACGACTGGCTTTATTCTCTATAGCTACACTCTTCACATACTAGAATCATCTTTTTTTCCATCTGTTTATATTGCTTTTATAGTTCATATTTGGGTTAGACTATATTTTGGTTGGGGGTAAATTATGTACATCGTACGTACATTATAGCAGTTTTCTGTAAGACTTGTTATAAATTTGTAAAGTCGGAATGCCAATATTGACCTCATAGAACAACACCTACATGTAGTATCGCGAGTACCTCACAGATATAAATTCTTACTACCGCTCTTTGCAAGGGAGTAGGGAAGGCTCTAAATCTCACAATTTAGATTTCTGGGGTACGTATAACAATTTTTACACTAGTGACAATCAAATGATTCAAACAATTTTGATTGTATGATATCCAATATTTTAGAAATCACAAAATTTTATACAAATATTAACATTACATTTGGCGTTAGGACTGAAACAAAACACCCCCTCCACG
The DNA here is from genome assembly GCF_032062105.1 of Saccostrea cuccullata. Taxonomy (NCBI): domain Eukaryota; kingdom Metazoa; phylum Mollusca; class Bivalvia; order Ostreida; family Ostreidae; genus Saccostrea; species Saccostrea cuccullata. The sequence continues at coordinate 10,714 of NW_026919660.1, forward strand.
ATACGATACGTATTGCAATACTTGTGTCACAATTCAATTTTTTCAATACAATACATTTTAAAAAAGAAACAGATCATTAAGTTAAAGAAAACATGTATTCAGATTCCAAAAGATACATATAAGGTAACGATACAAAAAGAAAACACTTTTTGTGCTTCTGTCGATTAAAAAAGTGCATTGTCTGTGTCAATTCTAGCAGCAGCAACCTGCACAAAAACTTTTTCTGTCTTAATTTTCTCTCTCATGAGTGTCAAATAAACTGACAAAATGAGGACAAAGACAGTCAATTGAAAGGTTAGCTAACCTGAATATAAAAAAATGTTTTGAATTGAAAATTGAGGTAGTGAATTGAATATTGAATTGAGGAATTATATTGAACAATATCGATATTTCGATGAATTGTTCCAGCCCTATTTGGCTTGCAAATTTTTTAGCACTTTGGGGGGAAAGAAACTTCAGCTAAGTCAAGTACAGTATGCTAAATGTCTTGCACATATGTTAATAATTAAAAACTTTATGAAATGCACTAAATCAAATCTATACGCTAACTTGCTCAAAAGTCAAATATTATATTTTTATTACACACTTAGTAGTAAATACAGGTTTTTTGCATAATTTTATGCAATATGGCTTACGTCACAATAGCCGTATCAGCCCTGCAGGGCTGATACGGTTATTGTGACGTCAATATCACACCCTTAATAAATTAAACCACAAAAACAGTACTTGTGATCATACACAATTTTTGGTGGGTTCATATTCTTGTAATTTTAACTTTTTGAAAATAAATTTAATCTTAATTTACAAAAACATGTAAAAGATTATTTTCAAATTACGGATCGAGTGCATTGAAATAGAAGTAGAAACAAACCAAAATCATATGAGGCAATAGACCATGTACATGTAGTATGTTAGTTTACTGAGGCCGAAGGCGATTCAAAAGTCAGCCAATTAATTCATTGTTATTAAATGTTATTGAATTTCCAAATGTTTGACACGTTTGTTCTTGTCTCCAACAAATGTATACACTCATGATTTAAAGCATAGTGTAATAACACATTATGATTTGCATAATTAGTGTTGGCAAATCGGATGATTTTTTTAAGTGGTTACTCGTTTCATCTTCCAATCGAGTACCCGGTTACTCAGATGAGTTTTGGTAAAAGCATCAATATCTATTATTTATCTTTTTCTATTCTTATCGGTATAGTAATCTGCAAATATACTGTATATGGACATTATTTTTACAATACACACATACAATATCATCAAAGATTTACTGTTTTAAAATAAAGAAAATAAGGAAGTCGACACACCGAGAAGACAAATAAATATATCATTGTCAATCACCATTTTACACTTTCCATTTCAGCCCCCGAAATATGTCGCAATCAAGGAGAATAATTATTTATATACTCCATAATTAATAGTCAGTATGTGGAGTTTCCAGTAAATAGCTGGTTTCCGAATATTTAAAGATTAGGTGATTTAACAGATTTTGAATCAGCTGTTCTTCTGGTAAACTCCAAGCTTATTATGTCTGCGACGGCATCTCGTTAAATTATCAAATGAGGTAATTATAGCTCAGGTCTTCAAAAGATATATACCCGAAGCAATCAAAGCTATCAATTATATGAACTGTTAAAACTAATCAAAACAGTTTGATCCACTACAACCATGCACTAGATCAAGTCTAATGATATCTAAAATTAGCGAAATGTGTAAGTTAGTATGCCGGTACATTTATAAATTATTAAACATTTATTTCTATGCCTTTACTATGGAGAATTCATTTTATCCGAGTAACTGAATAGCAGTTTTACTAACCGATACTCACATTGTTCGACAATTAACCAGGTACTCATTGCCAACGCTAATTATGATTGTAATTTATCAGCTTTATCAAATGTTTAAAAGTGGAAAAAATATTATTAAACAATAGATACTCAACTATTAATTTACTAAGAAAGTAGTTTAGTGCATTGGTATCTAGCATGGTAACATTTACAATGACACATGTTTTAAACCCCCCAATTTGATTGGTCAAAAAATGTAAGCAAATATATGGTTGGTCAACGTGGTCAAGAGGGAAAACCCCAAAACCTCCTGGAACTTTAATTTGAAGTGAACTCACTCTGAGGTACACCCAAGAATGCCCAAGGAAAAGGTGTCTAGTCCAACAAGAGAGCACCTTAATCCCTGATCATTTAATTTCTATGCTTATTGTATAGAAATGGGAACTCAATAGTATTACAAACTTTTACTTTGAGAATAATATTGATAAATTTCTGTATAAAAATGCTTTTACAACATGTATTAAAGATTTGTTCCTACCTAAAAAAAAAAAAATTCCTATACATTCTGAATTAAATTTATGATTTTTTTTGTTAGAATGTTCAAGGCAACCAGAAGCTTGAGTCCATCCTGAACATAGAGACAACACAGATATTAGCAGAGCTGGATAATATTGCTAGAGGATTAGTTAATGCAACTCAGCAAGGACTAGTGATGGATATGTTCCAGGTTCCACAGCTAGGAGAATGTCAGGAAGAAAAGCCTCATCATTAAAAGTGTTACAGGTGAATTATTTAGGAATTTAAGAAATAAATAGGATAGATAAAGATATACTAGGGAATTAATTTTTTGTTGGTTCATGATCACATCTATTGAGAAGCCAAAGGCCAAAGTATTGCATGCAGTAAATATTGTTTGGATGTAATCACACTTATATCATTGTATACAAATAACCTTTATCCGTATTGATAAATATTTTGAATTTATGTCAGATAATATAAATCTAAATTCATTCCTGTGTCAAATTATATTTTCGTTTCCAATGTCTTTGTTCAAGAGACAATAATAGTCAAATGAATGCACTTTATTTGGCTTGCATAATAACTTTATGCATAAATGCCTTCTGCGTTTATGCAAATTATCATGCCAACCAATTGATTCTTTTCAAGAACCACAGGGCTAGGAAAGATGAAACTCATGTGAAATCATCCTCAGGTAGTGTCAATTCAAGTTTGTTTAAATCATGACCCTGGGGGTAGGGTGGGGCCAAAATGGCTGATCAAAGTTTTACATAGGACTAGATAGGGAAATCTTTTAAAATTGTCTTCTCAAGTACTTCAAAGCCATTATTAGTGATATTTATGTTGAAACATCCTCAGGTAGTGTAGAATTAAATTTGTTCAAACCATTATAACGCCTAAGGGTAGGGTGGGGTCACAATGGTGAATCAAAGTTTACATAAAAAAATAAAGGGAGAAATCCCAAGAACAGAAAAGCTATGTTTAGTCATATTGACATGTAAGCATCCTCAGGTATTTAGGATTTAAATTTATTCAAATTATGGCCCTTTGGGGCAAGAAGGGAAACAATGGGGAATCAAATTCAAGTATTATGAAGTTATATATATATACATTTACTTTGTTTTACCCTAATAAAAAGCATTATGAAATTATAAGTGATAAATACACATAACACACAAGACCAAATCACCGAAGTCTGTCTGGCGTATGAATACAGGGACTATGTCATTACAGTTTAAACAAAGCGAAAACTTCATGTTTTTAGCTCACCTGAGCCGAAGGCTCAAGTGAGCTTTTCTGATCAAAATTTGTCCGTTGTCTGTCGTTGTTGTCGTTGTCGTAGTTGTTGTCGTTGTCATTGTAAACTTTTCACATTTTCATCTTCTTCTCAAGAACCACTGGGCCAATTTCAACCAAACTTGGCACAAAGTATCCTTGGGTAAAGGGGATTCAAGTTTGTTCAAATGAAGGGCCACGCCCTTTTCCAAGGGGAGATAATCATGAATTTGTTAAAAATTAATGGCATTTTTAGAAAATCTTCTTCTCCAGAACCGCTGGGCCAGGAAAGATGAAACTCATGTGGAAGCATCCTCAGATAGTGTAAATTCAAATTTCAAATTTTAAATCATGACCCCCGGGGCAAGGGTGGGGCCAAAATGGCCGATCCAAGTTTTACATAGGAATATATAGGAAAAATCTTTAAAAATCTTTTTCTCCAGAACCACTTGGCCAGGAAAGATGAAACTCATGTGGAATCATCCTCAGGTAGTGTAGATTCAAGTTTGTTCAAATCATGACCCCCGGGGCAAGGGTGGGGCCAAAATGGCCGACCCAAGTTTTGCATAGGAATATATAGGAAAAATCTTTTAAAATTTTCTTCTCCAGGACCACTGGGCCAGGAAAAATGAAACTCATGTGGAATCATCCTCAGGTAGTGTAGATTCAAGTTTGTTCAAATCATGACCCCCGGGGCAAGGGTGGGGCCAAAATGGCCGACCCTAGTTTTAAATAGGAATATATAAGAAAAATCTTTAAAAATTTTCTTCTCCAGAACCACTGGGGCAGGAAAAATGAAACTCATGTGGAATCATCCTCAGGTAGTGTAGATTCAAGTTTGTTCAAATCATGACCCCCCGGGCAAGGGTGGGGCCAAAATGGCCGACCCAAGTTTTGCATAGGAATACATAGGAAAAATCTTTAAAAATTTTCTTCTCCAGAACCACTGGGCCAGGAAAGATGAAACTCATGTGGAATCATCCTTAGGTACAGTGTAGATTCATTAAATTTGTTCAAATCATGACCCCCGGGGCAAGGATGGGGCCAAAATGGCCGACCCAAGTTTTACATAGGAATATATAGGAAAAATCTTCTTCTCAAAAACCACTGGGCCAGGAAAGATAAAAATCACGTGGAATCATCCTCAGGTAGTGTAGATTCAAGTTTTTTTCAAATCATGACCCCCGGCCCTGGGGATAGGGTGGGGCCAAAATGGCCGACCTAAGTTTTACATAGGGATATATAGGGAAACCTTTTAAAATCATCTTTTCAAGTACTTCAAAGCTATGATTAGTGATACCCGGGGTATTTATATGGAATCATCCTCAGGTAGTGTAGATTTTTGTTTGTTCAAATGATGAACGCCTGGAAGGGGGGGGGGGAGTAAATTCAAGCCTGATGTGCTCAGGTGAGCGCTGTGGCCCCTGGGCCTCTTGTTTAAAAATTCATTTGTATTTCTTTGTTCCAAAATATAGTTTATCATTTTAGATTGAAAAATTAAAAAAAAAACTTTGATTGTTATCTGTTTTATTGTGCACTATTTTTGTTTGCGGACTTTGGTTTGTGTGCAAACAAACTCTGGCGGGAAACTTGGATAAAGCTGTTCCAAAAGCTGTTCTATCAATTGTAACTTA
>NW_026919661.1:0-16090 GCF_032062105.1 Saccostrea cuccullata
ATTGCCTAATTAATGAAAAAGGCAACAACGGTTTACTAAGCAGTCTCTTGTAAATGTTCCCCCATGAAACGTTTTAGCTGTTGTCAGAGAGGGTCTGGAGTGGTTTTCAATCAACCGTGACGATGACGGTAACGCGATACAGAGTCATGTTACAAGCGGGTTATTCGTCCTGCCATGTCTTAAATCGCCACCTGACATCCACAAAAACAGCCATTTATCATGTTTATAGAGAAGATGATTATAATCATTACATTCATACGAAATTTGAAAGAAAACAATTCTGCAATTTGGTTTTTTTAAGCCAGTCAACTTACGGTTTTATTCCTCTCACTGGCGCATGCGCACGCCGTTTGACTTATTTTTTGCGTGGTTACCCATGCTAAATATAGCCAGGATTTGAAAGATAAACACTCTGATGAAATTCCAAGCAAAGGAGAAATAAGACTCTGACGAATGCACGAGATAGACATTGAAGATAATGAGAGTTTTCGATTTTCACTTTTGGGGGGTATCGTCATTTGAGCTTCAATAACTTACGAATAATTAGACAAAATCATATGAGAATTTGGTTGTATCTTTTTGAAAGATGATTTTAAAAGGTAGATAGGAAAACTAAAAAGTATTTTAAGAAAAACAAATTTAATTCACCTCAAAAATTTACCCTGCGTTTCTTTTTCCTTTCAGTATATTTATGTTTGATGTACTCTGACACATATTTTTCAAGGTGGGTAGGTAGGTATCTTTTTTTTTTGCTTAATAGTATTGATCAAATTGATATCAAAGTGTCATTAAAAAATTCCAGACTCATAAATTTATTAATATTTTCAATACACACTGGATATCTAGACAGATGAAATATTTATCAATAAAAAAAAATTTAATCTAAAAGCATCCAGTAGAAATCACATACCACAATTTTAAAAGGAAACAGTATCTATTTCTAATAAATAAAACATTTTTTTTTAAGAAATCAAAACTTCAAAGTGCTGAAAAAATGATTGGGTTGGAGTAGTTTTGATGGGTCAGTCTGAGTACATCAAAGAAATTTGTTTATATTGTTGTCCTTATTTGCTAGTACTGTATTTGGTTGACTTGAACTTTGACCTACTTTACAAAGATACCCCAGAAAATTTAAATTAACTAAAGACTTTTGAATATTGAGTGACAGGTGTTGATAATTAACATTAATTTTATACATGTTTATGAGCTCATAAAACTGTTTTTTTAAACTGTATGATATTCAGTAAACCGCACAAACTGATATCTTAAATATTATGAAATACATTGGGATGGAATCCCACAAAGTGGATCGTGCAATAAGACAATTGCTTTGAAACACGTAACACATGTAAAATGATAAATAATTATTTATGATGATTTTAACTTAAATATTCAGTTGAGGGATGCATTCTGTATATGCTAGTAGCATAAAAATAGCTGACCACTCTTAGATTTTATAGATACATCTTTAAAGATGCTAAAAGCAGGTGACATATGTGTTCCTTGGAACACTATAGTTTATAATGAAATTGATGTCCTGTACTCTTTTATGACACTTTATCTTCTTTCAGCAATGTTAAGCTTGATTTAGCCACTGCAGTATAAGGAGAGAAGCAGACCAGAAACCTTTGACTAAAGCAAAGATGATATGCATAACAAAAGCAGTAAGTTTACTATAATATTCAAGATCTTCAAAATATCCTGTCTCTTTTAAATACATGTATTGAGAATGATTTTTTGAAGCTCTGAGCACCTGTCAGATGTGTATACATGTTACAATTTTCCCTCTAATCTTTCAAGTGTATATTTTTCCCTCAGCATTCGTAATCTTCTTCCAGAGAACTACTGGGCCAGAAAAGTTGAAACTTATGCAGAAGCATCCTGGGGTAGTGTAGATTCTAAATTATTTAATTATGACCCCTGGTGTAGGGTGGGACCACAATAGGGAACTCAAGTTTTACAATGAAATATACAAGAAAAATCTCTAAAAAATCTTCTTCTTGGGAATTACCGGTACTAGGCAAGCAAAGCTGAAACTTATGAATCATTGTGGGGTAGTGTAGATTTTAAATTGTTCAAATTAAGACCACAGGGGTTAAGTTGGGTCACAAAAGGTATAACAAGGAGGAAATTTGGTAAAGAACTGCATGGTCAAAGCTATTCAGGTAATTATAAGTGATGTGGCTCATGAGCCTCTTGTTATATAAGTCGTAATATTTTACAGAAAATTTGAGAAAATATTAACTGCAAATCTGTGTCTAAGCACCTGTAATACTGCACAATCTCACCACTTGAAAGAATAAACAAACATTGATAAAAAAAATATAATTATAACTGAAGCATAGAATATTTGATTATACTTTTATTACTTACAAAATTATGTTTTTATAGGTTGAATAATTCACAAGAGTCCAAAGTTTTGATGACCATGCAGAGTCGAGATATTGTAACAAAGACATGCCTGCATTAAGAAGACTGTTCACTTAATTTTTCAGAATAAAGTGTCAGATTGAAATCCATCTTATGTTCGACTAAACAATCAGGACATTCTTCTGGATCACAGGTAGTAAGTGTTTATATGAATGAGAAAGATTTTGCTCTTCCTATGTCTACTTCAGACTGGAACCTGAAAATGAGAATTGACCAAATATATGTATTTTTAATAAGTAAACAATTCATATTAATATGATGAGCACGATCTGAATTTTTTTTGTATCTTTAAATTTCACTATGCACAAATTTAAAAGTATTTTTTATGCACTGAAATCTTTATGACGAATTAAAATGTTTTATCATTATTTTTTTTTTTCAGGCACAAAGTATTGACAAAACCAAAGATTACCTGGTAGTCTGCAAATGGAGTGATCATTGGATGAGCCACAACAAGATTTTCCTCGGAAATTTTAGAATAGAGACAATCTCCATCTTCAGTCATAGATGACTGATGTCGACATTTTCTCACTTCTGTTTCATGTCTTTTCTACAGCATGGACTCCAGCATCAGTGGGCTCTTGACGTTTATAGACATTTATTCTTCTGATTTTGATCTAATATCCTTAAATATAGGACAAACAATTCATTTATCTTTTAAAATATTTTTAAATTTTACTTAATAAAATGATGAAAACAGTTCAAACAAACTAGTTTATCCTATAATCTAAAACTGTTTTATGTTTCAAGAAATTATAATTTTACAAGACTTAATAAAAATCTGTTAAGGTACTTGGATCCTCAGCCAAGAAGGATAACTCTTTAATTTATAATTATGACCCCCTTCGAAGAAGGGAAGGCATATTGCTTTGCTGCTGTCTGTCGGTCGGTCCACTTAGTTTCCGTTCATTTTCTTCGCAACTGTTGCACATACTGAAATGAAATTTGGTATACAGGTTTATCACATGAATATCTAAATCAAGTTTTGTTTTGGGTATGATCACACCATTTTTGACAGAGTTATGCCCATTGGACTTAGAAAAATTTCCAATTATTTGCTGTTTCCTTTCACTTTTTTTTGCAGAGGTTGCACATACTGCAATGAAATTTGGTATGCAGATTTATCAGATAAATATCATGGTCAAGTTCTGTTTTGGGTACGATCGTGCCATTTTTGACAGAGTAATGCCCTTTTGGACTTGGAAAAATTCCATTTTGGGGGGAGGGGGGCATAAGTGTTTTACAAACATCTCTTGTTCAATTCAGAATCTCAAAATGAAGCTTTAAAAATTAAATCTTTTCTTGCAACAGTTTTCATTTTATCATGATAATGTTTATAACTTCTCAGTGTCCTTTAAGGTTGTTTGAAGTTCTCAGAAAGGTCTTGTAAAAAGTCAAAATGTTTACCTTATATAGTAAAACTCTGTTAAAGAAAAGTCAATGGGACCTATGTAACTACTTTGCTATAACCATAATTTGTTTTATCCGTATAAGGAATTCATTACATTTACATAGCTGGGGATCCAAGGTTACCTCGCTATATCTGTGAAATCACAATATCTGTGTTCGTACTAAACAAGTTTTAGTGTAAAAGTATTTCGAAATTTCTTTGCCCATTTTAGACAGGTATAATAAAATGATTCCAAAGTATTTTACAATTTTAAAAACAATTTTCTCAATATTCTACCATAAATAATTTTTAAAGATTCTAGATAAATTTTTGATATAAAATCTCTTACTTAAATTACTTAAATATGAATTTTATTCTTAATTCACATAAATAAACAGAAATAATGATTTGACATTTGAGGGCAAGACAGCCCCTTAACAATGGGCCGAGACAGAGATATCTCGGCCCCGAGAGCAAGACAGCTCTACTCAGGCCCAAAAAAATAATAGTCTTGTTTCCTGTTACCCAATCTACCCTAATTTTTTGCACCTGACCCTAAAGTTTTTTAGGTTTGGAAAAAATCTGGAATTTCCATAATTTCATGTTCCAAAACTGAAAAAAAAATAATGTATATTCAAGTGGTATTTTATGATACTATATGTTTTAAATATGGATTTTCATAACATACCACTTGAGTCATGCATCAAAAGACAAAATTTAATTTGTAATGAAAATATTGGTCTATGACATGTTTAATTTGGTTTTTTATTAGTTCATATCGAAAATAAAAAGAAATTAAAAAATAAAATAATTTTCCTGCCTACCTACCCAATTTTTTCCAGGCTGGTAGCAGGAAACAAGACAATTATTTTTTGTTGGCCTTGCTAGGCGCTGTCTCACCTAGTCCAAAACATCTGTATCAAGGCTGATACACTATTAGGTATATGATATAGGCATATATGCATGTTTGTGTACTAATTGTCAATGAATAAACTTACTTTGAAATTTTACTGGGACTCAAAAATCAAACTCGAGAAACCTGCATTATTTCATACCTTCAATATACATGTATCTGTAGGTACTTATGGCTTAATATATATAATGTACATGTTTGTGCTTTTCTATCTTGTAGTTGCACCAGGCAGCTATTCAGATTCCTGCAATGAAAATTTTTGTTCTGAAAACTCATAAAATATTTTATCTGTTAAATTGTTTTATTGAAATAGAGAAGGGAAAAAAATTATAATATATTTTTAAAAATCATAATCCTTCACCTTGCGTTATGTATTTTAATTTTATGTGTATAGGAATATTTTAAATCTTGGTATTCTGTTATATTTAAGGTAAACAAAAATGTATATCCTGGGTCTGAATTTACCAAACACCGATATTACAGGAAGGTTTGGAAAGGCAAGGTCAAAATTCATTGGTGACGTAGTTTGATGCAGATAACAAACGTTGTTTTGCACTGAGATCAAAAATAAAATATCAACGAAGGATTTATGTGTTCAAAGACATGGGAATGTGAGGTCAGTGAATATTCATAATTTTCATATATGTGCCAGCATTTTCACATGCCCAGTAAGTACTGTAGAGAAACATCAGTTCAAAATGGCACCTAAAAAGTGCTTCGAAAGGCCAGCCCTTTTGTATTTATTTTGTCTTGTCATGCTAAATGCTAATGACTGCCACCCCAATCCAGGACCCAGACCACCAAAATTTCCATGCCAAATATGTGGTAAAGCCTGTAAATGGTCTAAAGATGTACACTCCATAGCATGCAACAACTGCGAATTATGGTTCCACAGGAAATGTCTTAACATGAACACCTGTGTTTATGAAGCTTTTAGTAAAACAGACGTAAGTTGGTACTGTTGTCAATGTGGGCTCCCAAATTTTAACACTAGCCTCTTCGAGGACATAGATTTTGCTAGCATGGAAAATAGCTGTGGCACACCGTCACACTCATCACATATTTCCATAGCCTCTGACTTTGACCCTGACACAGTTGGACCACCCCAACACACGTCATCACCACAAGCTTCTAACAGAGCCACCAAGTACGAGTTTGACAAAAGAAAGTTGCGCGTCATAGTCATCAACTTCCAAAGCATTAAAGCCAAAAGAGAGTCTCTTTGGAATCTACTATCGGATACTGATCCTGACATCATCATCGCCACAGAGACCTGGTTACACGAGGGAATTATGGAAAAGGAAGTTCTCCCAGAAAATTACCAGTTCCTAGCCAGGAAGGACCGACCAGGCGACCCACATGGAGGTGTAGCAATCATAGCCAAATCCAACATTGCTGGGGTCCAGGTAGATACAGATACCACCACCGAATTTACAGCAGCTTCGATCACCTGCAAACACATGAAAGATCCATTGATCATTGGTTCAATTTACCGGCCACCAAGCAGTAAGATGGAATACATAGAGGAACTGTGTTCAGCTGTCAAGAACCTTGCCAGGAAATATCAAGGTTCAGTCATATGGATTGGAGGCGATGCCAACCTGCCCGATATCGACTGGAAGTCTTCCAGCACTTCTACCCAACATAACCCAGCAGGTATCAACACCACCTTTATCAACACTGTGTTTGACATTGGAGGCGAGCAGATGGTAGACTTTCCTACCAGAGGTACCAACACCTTAGATGTCTTCATCACAAATCGCCCCTCCTTATTAAACAGGTGCATACCTTGCCCGGGCCTTAGTGACCATGACATGGTCATGATCGACACAAACATAGTGCCTTCCAGACAAAAACCGGTCAGACGCCTCATCCACTTATGGAAGAAAGCAAACACAACGAAGATGGCAGAAGACCTTGACAGCGACCTGGCACACCTCCTTGATGGCTCTACACATGACACCCCCATAAATGACCTTTGGACCACCTTCAAGACAGTCTGCCTCAACACCATCAGGAAGCACGTACCAACCAAGTGGACTTCAAGTAGATTTAACCAGCCATGGTGTAACAGAAAGATCAAGCAACTGTCAAGACGAAAACGAAGAGCTTACAACACATATAAAAGATCAGGCAAGGATAAGGATCGACAGAGATACAGGCGCCTGCAGAAATCAACCCAACATGAATGCAAAAGTGCCTATAACTCGTACGTATCAGACATGGTGCAGGAGGATTCCAACAGTAAGAAACTCTACTCCTTCATTAAGGGTAAGAAGTGTGACAGTGCTGGGATCGCTCCACTTCGATCTGACGGGAACCTTCATGGAGATCCACAAACAAAAGCCTCTCTCCTGAACCAACAATTTTCGTCAGTGTTCACCACAGAGGATACATCCCATATTCCATCCCTAGGCACTAGTTCCACCCCATCAGCACCTGACATCAGAGTCACAGAGAAGGGCGTATTGAAGCTTCTGCAAGGACTCAACCCCAATAAGGCGACTGGACCGGATGAGATCTCCACTAGATTTTTAAAAGAGATGGCTCACCCTGTTACACCAGCACTCACCAAGATTTTCCAGGCATCCATTGACCAAGGTCAAACACCTGAGGACTGGAAAACCGCGAATGTCTCGCCTATATTCAAGAAGGGTGATAAGAGCAAGCCTGCAAACTATCGTCCTGTGTCCCTGACCTCTGTGTGTTGCAAGGTAATAGAGCACATCATCCACAGCCACCTGATGAATTTCTTCGAGCATCACAGTATCCTAACCGACTACCAGCATGGGTTCAGGAAGAAGCGATCCTGTGAGTCCCAACTAATAACAACAATCCAGGACCTCGCCATGAGTATTGAAAACAATACCCAGGTCGATGCAGTGCTACTGGACTTTTCCAAAGCGTTTGACAAGGTCCCACATGAGAGATTGCTAGCCAAACTAGACCACTACGGGGTACGAGGCAGCTTACTCAATTGGATCAGGAGTTTCTTGTCCGGACGAACACAAAAGGTATTGGTCGAGGGCCATTTTTCACCAACCGCACCGGTAACATCTGGAGTGCCCCAAGGAACAGTCCTCGGCCCACTGCTATTCCTGACATATATAAACGATCTACCCTCTAGAGTGAAGTCCAAGGCCAGGTTATTCGCGGACGACTGCCTTCTGTATAGGACCATCACTACAGAGGCGGATGCCAGACAACTCCAGATGGACCTTGACAACCTCCAAGATTGGGAAACAGACTGGCTAATGCATTTCAACCCAGACAAGTGTGAGGTTATCCGTATCACCACCAAACGGAAGCAACGCATAACCCCATATAACATCCATGGGAAGGAGCTAGCCACTACCACCAAGGCCAAGTACCTAGGGGTCAACATCTCCAACAACCTATCGTGGAACCATCATATTGATAGTGTATGTAAGAAGGCAAACAACACCACCGCCTTTTTAAGGAGGAACCTCTCGTCCTGTCCCAGCAACATCAAGGACAAGTGTTACAAGACATTGGTCAGACCCCAGGTAGAATATGCATCCACTGTCTGGGACCCTCACACAAAGAAAAACATTGACAAACTAGAAGCTGTGCAAAGAAGGGCAGCTAGGTTCGTGACCAATAACTACAACACCACCAGTAGTGTCACAACGATGATCGACAGGCTAGAATGGGAAAGTCTACAACAACGCAGAATCAACGCAAAGGCTATTATGATGTACCGTGTTGTCCATTCCCTTGTTGCCATAGACCTGCCCCCACAATTTAGCCAAACAGGAGCAGCCACCAGGGGACACCAACACCGGTACAGGATCCCATTCTGCCGTACCAACGTCTACAAGGAATCGTTCTTTCCTTCTGCCATCAGGATATGGAACCAGCTGCCAGAAAACACCATCACGGCCAGGTCCCTGGAGTCCTTTAAGACCAGGATTCAGGGATATAAAACATCATAAATCATGCAGGACATGTTTTTATCAGTTTTTTAAAAATTGTAAATAGATGCGTGGACTCCCCCTCACGTACACGCTTTTAAACATAGTGAGAATATGCCGCAGCAGCGGCCCTTCACTTTATTGGAAGAAGAAGAAAGAGTTGGAAGTATAACAAAGTCAAGGAATACTGTGGTATGTGCATGTGAGGACATCACTTGTTCACATACTGTGACATAGAAACGATAATATGATACTTATTTTGACCGTGTGTTACAGTTTTTTAACAAACTATAAGGAGTTGGATTTATAAGGAAAGCTAAGGTGAAACGTTAAGGTAAGGCAGCATTTATAATTTTTAAAAATCTTAATACTAGTTATATTACTTTGATTGATCTCTAGCTAGTGTTACGTTTTGGCTGATAAATTATAAAACTAATTTCACTTGAGCTAAATTTGCAGTAGCCTAGCCTCGATTGTTTTATCGAAATGTTATGTATGAATTGAGTCATACCTCTTTGCCTTTATGCAGTGAATAACCCTTTTATGAATCTTTGGTCCCTTCGGTCTCGGTCTGGGTATGAAAGTTTTGTTGAAGACGTAATTTCTTGTAGTATAAATATATACTTGGAAGTCTCGGGCGTTATAGGTTTTTCGGACGTCGATAACCATAGAGCACTCCCGAACGTGTGTGACGTCATTTCCTTACTGACGGCAACGTACGGAAAATTACGAACAATGGATGATCCCCTTCCGAAGTGGTGGCCATTTTGACAATGTTAAATCTCCGTAGACTTTGAATTTGCCGCCGTGTGTTTGCACTGGTTGACCTCGAGGGTTCGGATAAACGGAGGAAGGTTGGAAAAAAAATGATCTATCAATCGGAAGCGGGTTGAAGGCCAAGGTATTTATATATTTTGAGATATTATGCGAAAAGTGCTTACAGTAACTTGGTGGGACAGAGTATAAGTGTAATGCACGTTATCATTCGGAACGTAAATCTGAAACAAAACTTTCTTAAAGTTTGTATTTTGCTGTTTGTTTGAACTGATAGTGTATCGTCAACTTAAAACAAAGGTTATATACACCTAAATTGTATACCAAGCTTAACATTTTGAAGAAGAAAATATCATTTTTTGTAGGAAATATAATTCCACAGAAAAGGCGCTGCATGGGGGGGGGGGCTTCCACGTCGGATTAAAGAAAAAAGACGGCTGTGGGTGTTGGGTGTCAAGAAACTGGTCGATATTTAATCCATTTCCATTTTTGTTGCTTTGCAAGAAATACATGTATTAAATTGTGCACCTAAATTTTCCCATTTAAATTGTTGCTTAGACATAGAACTTAGGAGGTCTATGCGTCTATGCTTAATGGTACTGAAAATTCAATTTACGTTATAGGAATGTAGAATGTATGTTGCTCTATGGTACGGAAGCCCGTTGGTGCCACGTACGAAAAATATTTTATCTGGCGGCCGCCACTTATTATTTTGCGTCCGCCACTTATATATCTGGCGGCCGCCACATAATCTATATGGCGCCCGCCACTTATTATGTGGCAGCCGCCACTTATAATATATCTGGCGGCCGCCACATAAATTATTTTGCAAAAGCTGTGTTATTGTACGGAAGCCCGTTGGTGCCACGTACGAAAAATATTTTATCTGGCGGCCGCCACTTATTATTTGGCGGCCGCCACTTGTATATCTGGCGGCCGCCAGATAAATATGTGGCGGTCGCCACTTATTATTTGGCGGCCGCCACTTATATATCTGGCGGCAGCCACTTAAGATATGGCGGCCGCCACATAATTTATCTGGCGGCCGCTATATAACATCTGGCGGCCGCCACATATTTATCTAGCGGCCGCTATGTAACATCTGGCGGCCGCCACTTATTATTTGGCGGCCGCCACATAATTTATCTGGCGGCCGCCACTTATTATTTGGTGTCCGCCACATAATGTATCTGGCGGCCGCCACATAATTTGTCTAGCGGCCGCCAAATATTTATCCGGCGGCCCCCACTTATATATCTGGCGGCAGCTACATAATATTTTGCAGCCGCCACATAATTTATATGGCGGCTCCAAGATAGCACCCGGCTTCCTGATGCGCGCGCATGTTTTAACGTGTGGTTTCAGAGGTGTATACAGTGTAAAAATTATAATAGCAACATCAATCAACCAAACTTGTAAGAGATTTATTATGAACCAACACTCCAATCCACACTCCTAGTAGATATGTTTTGCATAGAGCAGATTAATATTTTATTTGAATTATACAAGTATTTGTAGAGTGTTTTGGTTATTAAGAAGCCTCATCAGGGGTCACGGACATAAATCATGGTGTTAGTTTTAGGTGAGACCGGGTAATCTCGTCACCTATATTCTTGTGTTTGCTGTAAGCTATGATTGTTTGAGAATTAAATAAAGTTTTGCATTTTGGATTTCTAGGAATGGTGTTTTAATATTTCAGAATTATCATTAACTGACATCATTTATCATTAACTTTTTTATCAATAAGCAGCGCGTTGTGTCAACATCCATTTTCTTAACTCAATAACACTCACCTTTTTGCAAAATAATTTATTTGGCGGCCGCCAGATATATAAGTGGCGGCCGCAAAATAATAAGTGGCGGCCGCCAGATAAAATATTTTTCGTACGTGGCACCAACGGGCTTCCGTATTATTGTATCGGGTTAAGAAGATGGATGTTGACACAGCCGCTGCTTATTGATAAAAAAGTTAATGATAAAAAAACGAATTCTTAAATACTGGAACACCATTCTTTGAAATCCAGAATGCAAAACTTTATTTAATTCTCAACCAATCATAGCTTACAGCAAACACAAGAACATAAGTGACGAGACAATCCGGTCTCACATAAAACCAACACCATGATTTATGTTCGTGACCCCTGATGAGGCCTCTTAATAGCCGACACTACTTGCATAATTCAAATCAAATATTAATCTGCTCTATGCAAAAACATATCTACAATGTAATTGAAGTGTGGTTTGGAGTGTCGGGTCCTAATAAATCTCTTACAAGTTTGGTTGATTGATGTCGCTAATTTTCACACTGTATCCACCTCTGAAATCACGCGTTAAAACATGCGCGCGTATCAGGAAGCCAGATATTATCTGGCGGACGCCAGATAAATTATGTGGCGGCCGCCAAATATTATGTAGCGGCCGCCAAATAATTTTTTTGGCGGCCGCCATATATTAAGTGGCGGCCGCCACTTATATATCTGGCGGCCGCCAGATATATAAGTGACGGCCGTCAGATAAAATATTTTTCATACGTGGCACCAACGGGCTTCCGTACTACGGAGCCAACTGTAATTATTAACAAATTTTAAGGGTGTTGGGGGTTAATTTTATTTTAACAAACACTTCGTAATCACGTAATGGCGAAATATTTTACCTTCTTATATTTTATATAATGTGCGTTTCTCTGAACAAATTAATAATGAAGCATTTTAGGGAATATTGTCATTACTTAGCTTATCGTCAGGTTTGATAAAAACTTTTCAAAATAAAAAGAAAATAATTTCATTTAAATGAAATTTATGCCTGTTTTGTTTTTACTAATAATTAATAACCATTCTCTGTAACCACTTAAACTTCGTTGCCACGCATGGTCACAGATTTTGATGAAACTTCACCCATGCTTAGTACTTGACACCAGAAACAAATATCAAACAAAATTTCGTTGCTAAATGTCTCGGTTGCTATGGCAACAGCCGGAAAAGTTTGAAAAATCGAGATTTTCAGCCACTTTAAATCTTGACTGTGGCTTAATAAAAACTAGAAAAAGCAAACAAACCATTCTCACAAAAACATGACACCTTGATGTTACTTATACTGTAAAGAAACTGTTTAGAATATATCTCTAAGTAAGTGGTAACCAAGGGTACATTTGGAATACATTTAAAATGCTGAAATGTGCTGAAAAACACTCCATATTCATTAATGGTAGGTGTTACATGCTCAAACTCAATCAACGACTTAAGAAAAACAATGAAAATGTTTGACCTTAAGTATATAAGTATAAGCAATATTATTCTATAAATAACTTTAATGGTTGCCATGGTAACATAGTGTAACCATGCAAAACCAGTAACTAAGATTGGGTTAATGCTACTGTCTTGAGGAAAAACATGAAAATTTAAGACTGGCAAATATACATCCTTAGGACCTTGCAACACCAAAACCATAAGAAATATTGGGTATAATTGCTACTTTGCAGTGTTACCATGGAAACAAAGTACCAGTGCTTAAAAGTGAATTATTATTCGCTGCATTAAGAATCAAATTGCCATATAATCAAGAAACAAATTAAAGGACTCAGCTTGAATAGTACTTATCTGTTAGAACTGAAGTTGAATATCATATATTGATAAAACTTGACGAAGAAAACAACACTGTTGCTATGGTTACCAAGAAGGGAAAATGTTCGATTTTGTGAACTTTATATCAATATTAAACCCTGAGTGCCAGCTTCTTGCATCCAGTTAGAGATTGGATGATAGTCAAAATTAAAAGTCAGGTCAGCTGTTAATAAATATCAATCATAAAAGTTTTGGGAATCTACATTTGAGGGTACGTATCCAAGGTAACAAAATATTTTTCAGATTTTTAAGCATATTTTTTCTGCTTATTTTCATAGCAACGCTCTATTTAAAGAATACGATCTAAAATTTTTTAAATGGGAAAATAAGGACCACACCAACATCTTTAAAAATTGATCATTAGTTATGAGGAAATGTGCTTTCTTAAAAGATAGGATCAGATTTAAACACACAGAGTGTAAATTTGAAGGCTCTCTGTTCTATAAAAACCTTGGCAACCATTGCCAACCAAACTGAAATATCATAATTTGTTCTTGGTATATGTTTCAAGGCTCTTTTCTCTATTATTTGATCACATTTCATCCTATAATTGCTTTTTATTTTTACGTGTGTGACTTTATAAAATTCAATGAATATTTTTTTTTACTTTTTAATAATTTGTTACCATAGTAACATATGTAATAGTTGATTTACCAAACCTGTTTATCATGCATTTGAGGCAACAGGCCTTCAACTTTTGGAAACAGTCAATGCCAATTGTTTGCTTTGCCGCAAATGTTAATTATGGGGCTCTAAACATGGTAAAAAATGTCATTTTTAAAACTTTGAGACATGTTGCCATTGTAACTCAACTATAACACATAGCAACCAACTTTTGCCCGATTTTAGTTTAGGGTATCAAAGACTTTTATCATAGAAAGTTTGGAGATATTCTGAGACCATGCGTATCACAGCTCCTATATAAAATTTCAAGTCATTACAGAGAATGGCTCTTAAATCAAAGATTCCACACCCTTACATAAATGTGCTTAAACGGTTTCATAAATGTTTATAGTTAACAAAATTTGATGTGCATTATCTTAATTTGGTATTTTTTTAAAAAATGCAGCTATTAAAAATCCGTCTTTTCCTTAAACTTCAATATGCCAATAAAGGAATTGACGCGGTTAATATAAGTAATATTCTTAATCACAAAAGAGTCCCGTCTTGTATTCCACCATATTTCATGTTAAAGACTACACCTTGTATTTCCTACAAATATACATCGAACATTGCTTTCAAACTTTTCAATTACAAAAAAAACTTCACATATTCTGGATACCGAGTATCTGAAACAAAATCCTCCATCGTCTTCGCCATATAGCTATAGTCCTGCTGGACACGTTATTACAGGTGACGTAAATATAGTTAATTATGAGGACCTTAGATCACTTATTTTAAAAGGTCCTAAATATAGGGAACCCCGATCCTTCAACTGGTGTCGGAATTTCATAAATATTATGGATTCTGTTGAAAATTCGCGTATTAAAAGATTGAAAAAAATCATCTATCCTTCTGTGTTCAATAATCCAGAAGTGAAAAAAGAAGTAGATCGATTACATGATCAGTACGTACTGGTCCCTGCCGACAAAGCAGGTAACAACATTCGTTTGTAAGGCTCATTATATAAATTGTATTTTAGAAGAACTTGGATATAATTCCACGAGTGGTAATCCTACTTATACTCATACTTCCCTTTCTAAGGAAGAAATTCTTCATAATCATATGTCAGTTTTAAATATTTTTAATTTTCCATAGAGCCAAAAGGAATTTGAACTACCCTATATATATAGGATTCCAAAACTTAATAAAAATCCTTACAAACAAAGATACATTGCGGGTTCCAGTAAATGTTCAACCAAGCCTCATTCGTTACTCCTCACTAAGATATTGACAGTAGTGAAGGAAAAACTTCAAGAGTACTGTGCAACAATATACATATATTCAAGAAGTGGTGTGAATCAGATGTGGATACTCAAAAATTCCAAAGAACTTTTGGACAATTTGAAATCACAAGATTTTATTAAAATCAACAGCTTAAAAACTTACGACTTTTCAACTTTATACACAACCATTCCCCACGATAAATTAAAATCCAGGCTTTTTGATACCATTGAAAGCTGCTTTTTCAATAAAAATGGAACTCGTAAATTTACTTACCCGGTCATTGGTCAATGCAAAATTATTTTGTTAAAACACTTTCTGATTGCACACACAAGTACTCTGAAGTTGACATCAAGAGATGCTTGAGTTTCTAATTGACAATATCTATGTGGTTTTTGGAGACCAGGTATTCCAACAATCTATTGGAATTCCCATGGGTACCAATTGCGCTCCGTTATTAGCAGACCTAATTTTATATTCATATGAAGCAGAATTTGTGCAAAATCTTATGAAAGAAAAGAAGAAGACACTTGCTGTGGTCTTCAACTCGACATTTAGATATATCGACGACGTATTGTCAATTAACAATGGTAATTTCCATTCCTACGTCGATACGATATGTATAGGTCACATCAAAGATGCCAAGTAGTATTGATTATATCATTTTCATGGGGCGTGGAAATCGAGGGCGCGGAGCACCCGAGATTTCCACGCCCCATGAAAACGATATAACCAATAGTACGAGGCAATCTATGATGTAAGCAACTTGTCGCATGCCTGATGACGTAATTGAGAGTGTCAAAATTAAATTTTAAAAATTTGACCTTATTTCTGCCTCCTGCAGTGATATATGAAGGGACGTGGAAAGTATTATCGCATATATGATATGGGATATATCACCACAGAAAGGTCAAAGAAAATCACCGCAGATATGCAACAAAATCCTGGTGAGCTTGAGATAAAAGATACCTCAGAGTCTGACACATCTGTTTCATACCTGGATATTTTACTTGAAAAAAAGACGTTAATGGTAATCTAACAATCAAGCTATATGATAAACGTGATGACTTTTTAACTTTTCTATCGTCAAATTTCCTTACTTATGCAGCAATAAACCTTCATCACCTGCATAATACAGAGTATA
>NW_026919662.1:0-15885 GCF_032062105.1 Saccostrea cuccullata
TGCTCCACTAATTAAGCACTTTCAACTGACCCCAAGGTCAATGACCGTATGACCTTGACTGTGACCTATATGCTAAAAACAGTTTTTTTCCGAACTTTCGCCATAACTTTTGAACCATAGGAAAATGAGAATTCATAAATTGGTATGCTTACTCCACTAAATTAAGTTCTTTCAAATACCAATAAGGTCAATGACCTTGTGACCTTGACTGTAACTTATCTGCTAAAAATAGCTTTTTTGAACTTTCCCCATAACTTTTGAACCACAAGAGATATAGATTTTTATTTGGTATGTATACTCCACTTATTAAGTGCTTTCAAATGACACCAAGGACAATGATTGTGTGACCTTGACTGTGAACTATTTGCTAAAAATTGCTTTTTAGAACTCTGTTGCCGCCGGGCGCATAGTGTTTCACAAACACATCTTGTTTTCTAATTTTCCTATTGTCAAAATTTGAACCACGATACACCAAAGAGAACCGTGCTTGTTTATAAATAATCGCGAAAACAAACAAAAAAGAATTAACCTATGCTTTTTATTAAGAAATGAACCCACTTCTCTAACAAATAACTCCATTGCAGCAATGAGCAAAAGAGGGATTGAAAGCTCTAGTTCCACAACAACTTGTACCCGAGCCTTTCCAGTTTATGACCCCATTGCAGCAAATATAGAAAAAGGATTGAAAGCTTTAGTTCCACAGCAACTCGTGCCCGATCCTTTCCAATTTATTACTCTGTTGCAGCAGATATAGAAAGAAGGTTTAAAAAGCTTCTTGTTCCACAGCAACTAGTGCCCGATCCTTTCCAATTTATTACTCCATTGCAGCAGATATAGAAAGAAGGGTTGTATGATCGACTTCCACAACAAGCTGTAAAAAAAAGAGGTTGATGACCCTTAAAAGAAGTGTAAGAAAAATCGTTCCATGCTGAAATAATTATTTTAAAAAATATCAGAGAACTGTTTTACTAAACAGATGAAAATTTTAGTCAAACAGAATCCTAGGATTCATTTGTTTTTTTAATTTATTGCAAATTTATTTCTAGGTGGAAGTTTTGGGGGGTTTCTTCCATAAAAGAATATTTAAAAACATCGTTAGAGCACCCATATGACAAAAATGTTGGTAATTTTCTGTGACACTATAAGATAATTTACTTTTGTTTCTTCAAAATTAATCTTTATTCATACAAAACTGATAAAAAAAAATTATCAATTTTTAAAAGAATAAGTCTGCCATGTTGAAAACTTCGCTGCCTTGATAATTTTGCTACAAGTCATACATGCAGTCAAGAAATATATAATCACATAGATTTTCTTATATAAAATGCATCACCATCAACAACGCCCTCAACACCGGGATGTACTCTTCGCAATTGTTAACCTGACCGCATTATTATTACAGGAATTAATCACCGTGAAATTAACCGTAGTGCTTTTTCTGGGTTTAAACCCCCGTCTTCATGTATACATTTAGCTTTTTACATTAATAACATTTAAAATATTACAGTAACAAGTCGCTTTATATAAAGACCCTCAAATATAACGAGAGCCCAATTGGATATGGCGGTAAAAGTCCATTTGCGAATCCTGTTTAATTTTTTCTGAGATAGATTCCTGTTTGGAATTAAACTTAAATTACGTAAACTAGTTCGTGAAGGCAAATAAATACATAAGAATAATACATACCCTTTTCCATATAACATCCTTTTTACCCCAGACACCAATATCAGCTTCAATATCACACCTGATTAGCCCGAAACCTTCAGCCCTCTACTGATATTGGTGTCTCGGGCTTATAAGGATTTGATATGGAAAAAGGGTATGTATTATTATGTTTATTACATGTGTGTACATACTTAGTAATAAAATACAGCAAAATTAAGTTGAGAAGAAAATAAGTAAATAATCATGCATTGACTTCTTACATGTACATGGTCTGATGTTTCATACGGGTTGGGGTTGTTTCTATTACAATGCGCTTGATCCGTAATTTGAAAATAATTATTATTTGAAATTAAAGGATCGTTATTTACAAAAAGTTAAAATTAAGAGAAAATGAACCCCCCGAAAAAATATGTGTATGGTCACAAGTACTGTTTTGTGGTTTAATGTACAAGGGGTGTGATATTAATTATCCATATTAGCCCTACAGGGCTATTACCAATTTAGGGCTGATGGCATTGTGACGTCAGGCATATCCTGTGTTTATTACTAACTATGTAATAAATGAGTACATCTCCATTTATCTTTCAAGAAATAGGTAATATATATAAAATGTCTGTTATAAGAATTATAATAAAAGATACAACAAACCTTTTCCAAATGAATTTGCAATGGAAGGCAAAGGAGTGAAACAAATGCCAAATAGAAAATCATCGTGAAGTACTTTACGTGCAATGAAGACTACAATAAAAACAAAACATTTAATTTTGAAAACCGTTATTTTTTCCCTCAATTATATATTGTTAAAACATTAGGTTATTTTATAAATTGAATTTTAAAATCATTTTTCTTGAAATTTCTATATCAAGATCCTTAAAATATCTATTTTACAAAGTCGATATATTATGCTTTTAATAACCTTACCTTCATATATCCTCTGCCGTATTGCTGGATTCAACCCAGAAAAGGTTTAAATAACGCCATCAAGTTAATTTTTCCGCAGATGTCAAATATTATTGATCAACAATCCGACATCCGGGAAAAAATTATAGCTGGTCATCTTGCAAAACGAATTTATATTTGAAGCCCCCCAGAAAAACAGGGAAATTAAAACTAAATGTTTATCACTATAAAGATGACCCACCCTTGCATTAGAATCTCTGATAGTAAGTTGAGCAGTGAGCTCGAGGCATCTTGTTCGTACCGGCAATTATTGCTGACACGGCACCTCGATATACACGGTCATCCGACGGAGCGGTTACCTCGTCTAACAGTACTTTCGAAAACGCGGCGTAAGGATCAACTCTTATTGCTATAACCCTGCCCTACGAGGGCGACTAGTTTTTGTCCTAGATTCTTTTTTATTTGATAGAAATTTCAAGATTTTCCTACATGTATATATTAATCCAAATACTGAAATTACTCATGGGAGTTGAACATTATGTAAAATAAAATCTTTGATCGTTTAAGTTAAGTGAGTGAACAATATTATCATTTCAATATATATAATATTTCAATAATATTCAAATACAGACATCTTGAGAAAGGCATTCAGAGACACTGAATAGCAAAAAAAATGCATGGGCCATAATGCCTGCCTGCCTACATTTGTCCTGTTTTTATACCCCCTGCTTGAAAAGCGGGAGGGTATTTATTAATCGGGATGTTAGTCCATCTGTTTGTTAACTTTAGGTATACCCATCTCTTATCTGCAACTCCTCTTACATCACTGACTGAAATTTTCATAGAATCTTTATCAACCATTGCCTGTTTGTAGATTTTCCATTACTTTTTCATCCTACACATATTTTGGGTTTCCCATTGCCAAACATGGACACTGCCATTATATTCATATTAGAGGCGGTTGATCATTTATATCATTCACTGCTCACAGTACCTCTAGTTCATCTTCAAATTTGTAATATTTTTTTCCTTGGCACCTTAACCCATGTGTTATGAAAATTTCAGTTTCACAGGAATAATATCAATGTTGATAAAATGTGGATTTCCACACATCATTCTTTTAAGAGCTAACAGGTTTGTTATATAAAACTTCTCTGTGAATATAAATGTATTTCAATTATAACGAAGTCAACATTATACATAGAGTACGTCAGAACTTAAACTTAATTTTTTTAATATTGTGAAGAAACAAGAGGCCCATGGGCCACATCGCTCACCTAAGTAACTTTGGTGATGCAGTTCTTTACCATATTTTCCCTATTCTTACATCTATTGTGGTCCCTGCCCCCCCCCCCCCCCCCAATCTTGATTTTGATAATTTAGAATATACACTACCCCCAGGATGCTTTGACATAGGTTTCAGTTTTCCTGGCCCACTGATTCTTGAGAAGATTGACTGATTGATTGTATATTGTTTAACGTCCCTCTTGAGAATTTTTCACTCATATGGAGACGTCACCGTATGCCGGTGAAGGGCTTCAAATTTAGACCTATGCTCGGCACTCAGGGCCATTGAGCAGTGAGGGTTCTTTATCGTGCCAGCGCCTACCGTGACACGAGACCTACGTTTTTAAGGTCATATCCGAAAGACCCATGACTTTCACTTCTGATGCCGAGCGCTTGGAGAAGGAACAGTCGCTACCTGTTTTTTTGACGTCTTAGGTTTGACGCGGCGCCGGGAACGAGAATCGAACCCGGGCCTCCCGATTACAAAGCGAACGCTCTACCTTCTTGAGAAGATGATTTTTTCCAATATATTTCTACATAAAACCTGGATCTTGAAGCCCCTTCCTACCCCCAGGGTCATTATTTTAGCAATTTAGAATCTACACTTCCCCAGGATACTTCCATAAGAGTTTCAGCTTTTCTAGCCCACTGGTTCTTGAGAAAGAGATTTTTAAAGATTGTTCCTATATATTTCTATGTAAAACTTGGATTCTCTATTGTGGCCCCGTCCTACCCCTGGGGGCCATGATTTTAACAATTTAATATCTACACTACCCAAGGATGCTTCCAAATAAGTTTCAGCTTTCCTGGCCCAGTGGTTCTTGAGATGAAGATTTTTTAATGATCCCACCATATTTTCGTCTTTTCTTGATTATCTCCCCTTGTAATGGGACTTTGCCCTTCATTTTAAGAATTTAAACTCTTCTTTACCTAAGAATGCTTTGTACCAAGTTTGGTTAAAATTGGCCCATTGGTTCTTGAGAAGAAGTCGAAAATGTGAAAAGTTTACAGACGGACGGACGGAAGACAGACAAAATGTGATCAGAAAAGCTCACTTGAGCCTTCGGCTCAGGTGAGCTAAAAAGCAATACCGAGTTAAAAACAAATATCAAATGACCAAACATAAAAACAATGGTATATGTGAGAGTCTGTGTGCATACAAATTATCTGGTATGTAAATGAGGTTTTCCTTTTATTTAAAAACTAGAAATATGTCCAAAGGACATGACTGCCCCGCCTAGTATATATTAGTAAAGCAACATGAAAATTTGTATGGGTGTAAAATTTGATCAGAATATCTTGAATGGTGATGCATGTGAATTGCTTGTTTGGAAAATATAGGTCAGATCCAGCATCCAAAGCAAGTCTGGTACTGTCCATCCATAGATGCATCCTCCATGCAAGTCTGGTTCAGGTAAGGCTTATAGTTACTTGGGAATCAAAATATAGGTCAGATCCAGCATCTGAAGCAAGTCTGGTAGTGTCCATCCCTAGATGCATCATCCATGCAAGTCTGGTTTAGGTAGGGTTTATAGTTACTTGGGAATCAAAATATAGGTCAGATCCAGCATCCGAAGCAAGTATGGTAGTGTCTATCCTTAGATGCATTACCCTTGCAAGTCTGGTTCAGGTAGGGCTTATAGTTACTTGGGAATCAAAATATAGGTCAGATCCAGCATCTGAAGCAAATCTGGTAGTGTCCATCCCTAGATGCATCATCCATGCAAGTTTGGTTCAGGTTGGGCTTATAGTTACAGGTACTTGGAAATGAAAATGTAGGTCAGATCCAGCATCCAAAGCAAGTCTGGTAGTCATGTCTATCTCTCGATGCCTCATCCATGCAAGTTTGGTCCATATAGGGCTTATAGTTTCTTAGGAATGGACCTGCTCCAAAAACTTCAACCTGGTCACTCATCTGAAAAATGTAGGTCAGATCCAGCATCCTAAGCAAGTCTGGTAAGTCTGGTACTTTGTCTCAATGTTCATCTTGAATGGTATGTTTAGAGATGCATCATCCGTGAAAACTTTGTCTCAACATGTGAAGTTTGATCAACACCATCTTGAATGGTGCATGCTTTAAAACTGAGCTAAACACTAATTTAATGAAAAGTCTTGGATATTCACTTTGAAACTTAGCTCAAAGGAATGGTCAAGGTCAAAAAATGACGGAATGCAGTTGCAAACACTATAGCTCTCATCAAGATATATGACTTCATTTTGTTGTTTTTAATTTTGATAAAAATATCTTGGAGTTTTTCTTTTATTATTTGAACAGAGCTAAACGCAAGTGTGACTGCTAATTTGGACGGAAAGTTTTTATGAATGAATGACTTCATTTAAAGAGAAAATATTCAATGAAAAATGACAAACACTATATGCACCGGTAAAAAAGAAATTCATGGCGGGGCTGTCAGGAGTCGGACTTCAGGAAAGATATATGACTTCATTTTGTTGTTTATCTAATTGTGTTTCTACTAAAAAAAATGAGTTTCATTACGAAAAAAACTTTTGAGGTTTTATTATTTACTTTAACAGAGTACTAATATTCACCGCTTTTTGGCAGGTGATACTGCTAATTTGGTAATAAATACACGCCTCCCATAATGTGTTTTACCGGGGTATATATTGACTTCATGTGTAAAGAGGAAAATATTCATGTTAAAAGCTTCTATAAATTCTGTGCACCGGTAAACATATAAGCAATGTCCATTGCTAAAAATCCAAAATCCGGGACTGTCGAATAAAACAGTAAAATAGATGTGCACACTTGCAATATGTACTAAAGATTCTGTGAAAGTTTCAATAAAATTCACTCAGTAGTATAAGAGGAGTTGTGGATAAGAGATAAAGCGTAACAGACGGACGGACGTACAAACGGATGGACGGAAATCCCGATTACTATATACACTCCCACTTTTCAAGCGGGGGGTATAATAAGATTACTTCATCATTACATTTACTTACATTTCAAATTATAAAAATAAGATCAATTCAGGAGAAAATGACATGAACTATTTGTGGCGGACTTTTATGCATGTTTTCTGTTGAATATCATCGGAGTAAATCGGTCGACACAGTAGCCTCGCTTTCGGCTCTTTATAATCAACACAAATTACTGTGCCTGTTAAATGCGTGATGACCATTGGAATATTGAACATAGTTCAACCCCAAAAAAATCCCAACAAAATCAGAAGTTCTAAAATTAAATACTTTAATTCTATCAATTACTAAAAAAATATATTTGCCTGAAATATATATCACAAGTTTATTCCAAGCATTTGTTGGATTGATTATGCATTTACTCTTTCTACGAGAAAGAAATATTCTAAATGATTTTAGATTTCTTAATGACGTTTTTCATACTTATTTTGGGATTAGTGGTGGTTCTGTGTGTCTGCAGTCTTGTCAAAATAATCTCTGGTACAGATTTCTTTCCCTGAGTTAGATGGAACTTCCCTTATAAACTCCCTGTATTTAGTAATAAGTATTTAGGCAGTTAGTGCGCATACAAGTAGGTTGATATTGAATTCAATTAACCAAAATATCCAGTAGAATATATTGTCTCCCCTTGAAAGCGGGGTACAGGTATATCAATTTCTAAGTCTGTCTGTCCATCCGTCTGCCTGTACATGTTACAATTTCCTTTCAATGCGATTTCTCAAACAGCATAATGAAACAGTGAAATTTCACACAACTCCCCATGGCCTAAGAAAGGCCTGTATTGATTTTGACGTCAAAGGTCAAGGTCATAAATTCAAAAATTCTGTCCTTTTTAAAACGTGCTATATCTCTGAAAAGCCCTCGAGCTTTTGCTATTGGTATTCATGCTAAAACACCTTACGGCTTAAAGAAAAACCCCTACTGCTTTTCAGGTCAAAGGTCAATGTTTATAATATTTTCTATGTGTTCGTACATATACCCTTTAATTTTCGAGCCAAATCGCAAGAAGCTTTTAGGTTTTCGCAGTTATTAATATTTTCTACAACAACTCCCTCTGACCCAAGCTGTCCTTTGCTTGCTTCAGTACATACATTTTTTAAAACTGCAAAACCTGGAAAGGAAGCGGGCAAAAAATCTCAATTTGAGCATCCTCTTCTTTTTTGATTAAGCAGTAGACATAACTTTGTTTGAATTAAAATTTTGTTTAGGAGGAATATTTCAAACAGTGTTATAATGTCCCATTCTGAGAATTATTCTCTCATTGTAAGACATCTTGCTGTTGGTCTTAAGAGGAGTATTATGACAAAAACACATCGCATGATGGTAAAACACATCATATGCTGAAGAAATGCATCACATAATAATGTAAATCTACCAGCAAAGATAAAGCTCATTACACAATAGCAAATGTACATCACAAGACATTTCAAAATGACAAAAGTACATCACCTAGAAATGTACAGGGGGGGGGGGGTATGATTTTAACAATTTAGTATCTACACTACCCAAGGATGCATCCACATAAGTTTCAGCTTTTTCTGGCCCAGCGGTTCTTGAGAACAAATTTTTGAAGTTTTTTCTTATATATTATTATGTAAAACTTTTGATTCCCATTCTGGCCTCGCCCTACCCCCGGGGGCTCATGAGTTTAAAAATTCAGCAATTCTACTCTATCCTAGGAAGGTTCCACATAAGTTTCAGCTTTTTCTGGGCCCATCGGTTCTTGAGAAGAGGATTTTTTAATAACCCCACCCTATTTTAGTCTTTTCTTGATTATCTCCCCTTATGAGAGGTCTTAGCCCTTTAGCTTAACAATTTAAACTCTCCTTTACCTATGAATGCTTTGGACCAAGTTTGGTTAAAATTGATCTAGTGGTTCTTGTGAGAAGTCAGAAATGTGAAAAGTTAACAAACGACGGACTGGACAGACAGACGGACGACGGACAAACGTGATATCAGAAAATCTGACTTGAGCCTTCGGCTCAGGTGAGCTAAAAAAAATGAAATAAAAAAATTATTTAAATGTTCGTCTTTATTTTATTTTTTTCTTTTTTAGTTAAAGGCATATACAATCCTTAAAAGGTTTGTTATAATAATTTTGGTAGTTATTTTCAGTGCAAATCCTTTGACGAATGTATATCGGACGTATTCTAACTCTAGTGAGGGCTTGTCCCATATTTTCTAGGGGCCAATTTTCTTGGCTTGAAGAAAAAATAAATGTTGATTGATTGATTATATGTTGTTTAACTTCCCTTTCGTATCTTTCCTCATATGGAGACGTCACATTATGCCGTTGAAGGGCTTTAAATTTAGACCTATACTCGGCACTCAGGGCCATTGAGCAGTGAGGATTCTTTATCGTGCCAACGCCTACCGTGGCACGGGACCTACGTTTTAAGGCATATCCGAGATACCGTGACTTTATCGTCTATTGCCGATTTAATTTCGTATATGAAGAATCAAGTAGTAACATCTGTGAAAACTTTTAATTCATGGAGGATATAAATTCTTGGGGCTCTTCATGCTCGAAAACCACGAAAATTTAACCCTCACGATTTCACAGTATTCTACTACATGTATGTCATATTGGACTTTTCAAAGACACTGACTTTTACAGTTGACGACTTTCTTGGACATTAAAACCTGCAGAGGTACGGAATTGAAATACATAAGATTGAAATAGATAAGATAAGAAATAGATTGAGGTAAAGGTTATGGTATTAGGGGCTTTGAAATTATTTATCAAGCAAAAAATATAACTGATGGTAGAATAAAATTAATTAAGATACCTTATTCACGAGAATTAATATATCCTTTTATTTTCAATAACTTAAGAAATTAAATAAAGAAGAAGACACATTGTGGTATGAAAAATCGGCAGGGGTTTTTCAAGATTGGAATGGAGGGTGTTGAGGGTAGGATTGTTGCTGTTAACTAGCTAGACAACTTTAAATTGGCTTTGAAATAGCCCGTTATTGTGGTTTTATTAAATATTAAGATAAATATATTTTTTCCACTAAAAGCCCCCGTAAGATTCTCGGTGTAAAAGTAAGCCTTTGATTGTAAAAGTCAGCGCTTCTCGCAAAATTCCAATAAGACAGTCCAGACGTTCTATACGAGTACAGCTGTGTACATAATAGGTTATTAGCCACTAACACATTTTATTTATACCCCTACCCTTTAAATAAGGGAGGGCATATAGGTTTGTTCTGTTTGTCGGTCGATCTGTCTGTCCACAGTTTCCGTTTTATTTCTTCACAATCGCTGCACATATTGAAATGAAATTTGGTATACAGATTTATCAATGACTGAGGTTACCAGGTTTTGGGTGCGATCGAGCCATTTTTGACACAGATTTATGCGCCCCTTTGAAAATAAATCCAATTATTTGCAGTTTCCGTTCATTTTCCTTACAGAGGTTGCACATACTGAAATGAAATTTGGTATACAAATGAATATGTAGGTCAATTTGCTTTGGGTACGATCGAGCAATTTGCATCAGATTTATGCCCCTTGAAAAATTCCAATTATTTGGGAGGAGTGTATAAATGTTTTACAAAGATATCTTGTTTAAACTTAGCTTCAGGTCTTTTTTCATATCTTTCATATCTTAAGAAAAATTTTATCATTTCTCTTTGCATCTAACTATTTCATAAGCCTGTTCATTAGTGTTAATTTATTTCAATTCATCATGCAATTCTTCACTGTTTTTACAAAGAGCTCACTCGGTGTTTGGCAAAACCGTTTCTTGTCAACTGATTAAACAGAACTCTGCATCGCTTCCAAGGTGTAAATGCTGAGTCTAGTCCTCACAGCTGCTGTCATGGTTAAAGTATTAAATATTGTTTGCATTTAATGTCAAAATAATATTTAAGTCAGAAAGCGGATTCTATGGCAACATATGTCCCAGTCTCGGATAACGACTATTCTGTAAAAAAACACAATTAATTTTAGACAAAGGATGTGTTTCACAGCAGATGTTGTATATCATTACTCTTTTAATTAGTTCATCAAAACAAAGTCAAAATAAAAATTTCAGTTACGTAGTTACCGTTTTTTTTCAAATAATAAAATAACAGCAACACATTTTAACTTACATATGAAATTTCTTCTGAAAGAGCAGCATTAAAATTTTTATTTTAGTCAAACTTAAAATATTCCATTTTCTGTGCAGAGATTTTGATTAATTTTTACACCCCTTTTGAAGAAGGAGAGGCATATTACTTTGCTACTGTCTTTCGGTTGGTCTGCAAGTCCACCATTAGTTTCTGTTGATATTCCTTGCAGAAGCTACACATTTTGAAATAAAAGAATCGGCGAGGGGGATAAGACGAGCCTAATGCTTATGTCAATTTTTTGCTATGCAAGTACAGTTATTGAAAATATCTCAATTATTTGAATTTACCTATGTATTTTTGCCTGACGTCACGGCGTCAGGCACTACTAAGGATCAATATTTCCTAGGTGCGAAGCTTAGAGGTCACATTTAGCCAGCAAAATTTTGTACATGCTGATTATCGTCGGATTTTGTTACATGCGTTTCAGCAACAACAGTTAGCAGAAAAAATTACCATATTGCTGATACAAAACATGATGTATTTATTTCCTTTCGCTTTTTGCTAGCAGATATTTGTTTCATTTGAGTTTACTACTGGATTATTCCATTTGTCTTCTAGTTAAGGGGTGACACGATCATTTCTCGCCAAAATGTCACATGTAGTTTTGTGCTATTTTCCTGGACATGTATTGATTGAATAATCAAAGTACTGAAAGTACTGAAAAGCGGTTAGCATGCTTTCATCGAATATGTACAGTGTACAATAACAAAAAATGCATTGAATGATGATATTAAAGTAGGCATGCATATCTTTTTCCAGTGTCATCAGCGAAGAAGCAGACACACTGAATTTTGTAATACTTAACTAAATGGTATAACCAATAACATCCCAGACTGATGTCATAAATGTTTGTTTCAAAATATCAACCTGAGATTTTCAGTTTGAAAGACAGGAAGTTCAATTTCAAAAATTTCTCCCTAATTGTCTCCATTGGTGGCGTCCAAAAGTGCTCAGAACGAAAAACAAATTATGTTGATGTTGCAAATTTAATTGGCTTTCATGCTCTATTGATTGAAACTAGGTAACTGTAAAGGCTACTATAGCAAACAACTCAAAAAGAAAATAAAATAATTCAAATTCTTTAGATTAATTGATTTTGGAGTACTGTACATAGATCTTTAGTGGCTAGTCTGAGAAAAACGGATGGACGAGCAGAGAATTAATTAATTTCAGAGAGCTTCAGTTTCCTAGGCTCACTGCGGGTCAGCAGGTGTGACCTGTCATTGGGGATGCTCTACTTCTCCTAGGCACCGGAACTTTCAATAATTCGTTTTTCTTTTGAGACCGATCACTGTTCATTCTGGTATTTTGATACAGATACTGAGTACATCTGTTTATTAATATTATGAACTATTTCTGTCACAGGAAGAAAGACAAGGAAACAAGATAATAAAGTTTTAAGAAATGTACATTATTGACTTTTCATACAATTAAATGTTCGAATGAGTAAACGGGATATGACAATTATTTAAAAAGAGTCTTGTACTATATGTATAAATGAACATATACCGAGTATTTGGCAAATAATTTTCATGAAATATTGTATTAAAAAAAAAAAAAAAAAACACGTGTGAAAAGGAAAGTTGTTGTTTAATCCATCAATACTAGTATTTTAAAAATTCAAAGGTTCACTAAAAGTCAGTGTATAACAAACAATTTAATTGTCCATTGCAAGAATTACCAAGGTATCATTGTCACTTTCTTCAATATGTCGCATAAGCAATACAAGTAGGCATGCATATCTTTTTCCAGTGTCATCAGCGGAGAAGCAGAGCAACTGAATTTTGCAGTACTTAACTAAATGGTATAACCAATAACATCCCAGACTGATGTCACAAATGTTTGTTTCAAAATATTAACCTGAGATTTTCAGTTTGAAAGACAGGAAGTTCAATTTCAAAAATTTCTCCCTAATCGTCTCCATTGGTGGCGTCCAAAAGTGCTCAGAACGAAAAACAAATTATGTTGATGTTGCAAATTTAATTGGCTTTCATGCTCTATTGATTCTGAAATTAGGTAACTGTAAAGGCTACTATAGCAAACAACTCAAAAAGAAAATAAAATAATTCAAATTCTTTAGATTAATTGATTTTGGAGTACTGTACATACTCTTAAGCTGGCTAGTCTGAGAGAAAAACGGATGGACGAGCAGTAATAATTAATTAATTTCAGAGAGCTTCAGTTTCCTAGGCTCACTGCGGGTCAGCAGGTGTGACCTGTCATTGGGGATGCTTACTTCTCCTAGGCACTGGTAGTTTCAAGGATCCGTTTTTCTTTTGAGACCGATCACTGTTCATTCTGTATTTTGATACAGATACTGAGTACATCTGTTTATTAATATTATGAACTATTTCTGTCACAAAGAAAGACAAGTAAACAAGATGATAAAGTTTTAAGAAATGTACATTATTGACTTTTCATACAATTAAATGTAAGTTGAAGTATAGTATAGTAAGTATAGTAAATTTAATTAAGTAAATGGAATATGACAATTATTTAAAACATAGTCTTGCATGACATGTATAAACGACCATATACTGAGTATTTTACAAATATTTTTATGAAATTTGAAAAAAAAACTGTGAAAAGGAAAGTTTTGTTAATCCATCAATACTAGTATTTTAAAAATTCAAAGGTTCCTAAAAGTCAGTTTTTAAACAAAAAATTTTAAATTGTCCATTGCAAGAATTACCTGGGATATTGTCACTTTTTTCAAATGTGCAGAAGCAAAACATTGTTTTGTTTTTTGTTTTTTTCTAATAAAAACAAGTTTGCGAATTTCTATCAATATGTCTGTAAGCATCTGTATTTCAATTTTTATTTCTTCTCAAAGGCTAAAAATAAAAACCTTAACCCCTTTAGCCAGTAATTAACCCGTCCTCCCTGTGCCCAGTAGCATAATTCGGTCAAATATAATTTATTGTTCATGAGAGTAGCCTTGTAATTAATCACAGGAACCTGAATTTTTATCAGTGAGTCTCTAAATTAGCCAAAGATCAAAACATTCTTCCCCCTCTATATATAAATACACAAGGTGTGCAACGCATTTTGACCACCTGTTCATTCAGGCTTCAATTTAACACACAAATCGGAAATGCCTACTGGTTTTCGTGTAGCATTGGGTTCAAATATGATATTTCTCCTATATATTTCTTCCTAAAGTTTAAATCTAACGCGTTGATAATGTTATCAGCCAAACTTCATGTTGACTTCAAATTCGTCACAGAGCCCGATCGCCATCAGCTGATGTCACGGAAATTTAATCTCGACACCAAATGCTCCTATACATAAACTTTTTAAATACAACAATTATAAATTTATTTCATTGACATAAAATCTGAAAAAAAAAATTTTAAAAAAGAAAAATTATGTTGTTTTGATAGTCTTGATTTTATTAGCTCTACTGGTCAGAGACCAGAAGAGCTTAAGCGATAGTAATGCGTCCGGGTCCGTCCGTCTGTCCCGTCTGTCTGTCTGTCTGTCTGTAAACAATTTTTCAAAATGCTACTCCTCCTACAGTTTTGATCTGATTTCAATATAACTTGGCACACAAGTAGACTACACTAAGATACATAATTCTGTGTATCGGTTTTTGATTACAACGAAAGGTGTTGGCGTTGTTACTAAAAATAGAACTTTCTGTGAAATACATTTAAAATGATACTCCTCGTACAGTTTTGGTCTGATTTCAAGATAACTTGGCAAACAAGTAGACTACACTAAGATACATAATTCTGTGTATCAGT
Organism: Saccostrea cuccullata; assembly: GCF_032062105.1. Classification (NCBI taxonomy): domain Eukaryota; kingdom Metazoa; phylum Mollusca; class Bivalvia; order Ostreida; family Ostreidae; genus Saccostrea; species Saccostrea cuccullata. The sequence goes on from NW_026919662.1 coordinate 14,657, forward strand.
TTTTGGTTTCGATGTACGGTGTTGCCGTGGTTACTAGAAATAAAAATTTCTCTGAAATACTTTTAAAATGCTACTCCTCCTATAGTTTTGGTCTGATTTCAATATAACTTGGTATATAAGTAGACTACACTAAGATACATAATTCTGTGTATCGGTTTTTGATTACAACGAACGGTGTTGGCGTTGTTACTAAAAATAGAAATTTCTGTGAAATTCTCTCAAAATGCTACTCCTCCTACAGTTTTGGTCTGATTTCAATATAACTTGGCACACAAGTAGACTACACTAAGATAAATAATTCTGTGTATCGGTTTTTGATTTTGACGAACGGTGTTGGCGTTGTTACTAAAAATAGAAATTTCTGTAATTCTTTCAAAATGCTACTCCTCCTACAAATTTGGTCTGATTTCAATATAACTTGGCACACAAGTAGACTACACTAAGATACGTAATTCTATATATCCGTTTTTGATTTCGACGAACGGTGTTGGCGTTGTTACTAAAAATAGAAATTTCTGTGAAATTTCTCAAAATGCTACTTCAAATACAGTTTTGGGCTGATTTCATTATAATTTGGCACAAAAGTAGACTACACTTAGATAAAATTTGTGTATAGGTTTTTAATTTCGACAAACGATGTTGGCGTTGTTACTTTAAAAAAGAATTTTCTGTAAAATTCTTTAAAAAGTTTCCTATAGTTTTGGTATGATTTCAATATAACTTGGCATATAAGTAGACTACACTAAGATACATAATTTTTTATATCCGTTTTTGACTTCAATAACATTATTACCTTCGTTAATAAAAATAGCAATTTCTACTCTCAAAATGCTACTTCAAATACAGTTTTAGTCTGATTATAATATAATGTGGCATGCAAGAAACACACTAAAAACATAAAGAGAATTATCCAAGAATCATTATTATACCCCCCGCTTGAAAAGCGGGAGAGTATAAAGTAATCGGTATGTCCGTCTGTACGTCCGTCCGTCTGTTACGCTTTGGGGTACACATCTCTTATACGCAACTCCTCTCATACCACTGAATGAAATTTGATGAAACTTTCACAGAATCTTTATTACATATTGCGATTGTCACCTCCTATTTTACTTTTTGATTCGACACATATTTTGGGTTTCCCATAGCAAAACATGGACACTGCCATTTATACACATATGGGAGGCGGGGGGTAGAATTTAGTGAGCCCATGCTCACAGTACCTCTAGTTC
>NW_026919663.1:0-16037 GCF_032062105.1 Saccostrea cuccullata
GGCGATACATTAGGTCTGCGAACATCTGAGCCTCTGTCCTTCGCTGACGAAGCCACTGAATGCTGACTCGACACCGAGTCTGCTTTTGCGGATTTGCTAGGTTTCTTACTAGCGGTCGTCTCGACTTTTCTTTTCCTGGTGTTACTCGTTTTGTCATCAGGTTTTTCTGCAGGAAAAACAGCGTTTTTCTCAGGAGACAACATGGCGTTCGCCATAGTCGAAACCATGTGCAATCAACACACGTGCAAACGGAAAAAACGGAAAAAAGCAAAAAGTCTGCTTTACAAGTATTCAGGAACCGCGTCCCAAAAAGTAGTAATAGTCTATCAAACCTCGTTTGACAGTACTCAAAGAAATCAAATATCGTCAACAACGTTGACAAGAGAAATATATTATTACGTCCGTCTTCCAGCACAAATTACAGAACACTGAATCCGCACATGCGCAGTACAATCTCACGTGGTCTCGTAATTGATATTTACGAAATAGAATCAGTTGTGCACCTTCCACACATGAACCCCTGACCCTTTGGCCTAGATCCACACATTTCACAATTTTTAAAAAAGCATCCTTGCTTTTCAAAAATATTTGATTAATATCAAGGATCAGGTTTCAAACAATTCATTCATTTTCAGCATATAAGTACGCCCCCCCCCCCTCCTCTATGGAACCCCTGACCCTAGGGCCTTGAAATTCACAATTCTGGAAAATTAGGGCCCTTGCTCATCATAACTATAGGTAGTTCATCTGCTTAAGACCCAGGAGCAGAGAAGAACATTTTCAAAGATTTAATGTATTTGCACTATATAATCCATAGAGCCCTGCCTTAACACCGGAACCCCTGACCCTGGGGCCATATAATTCAAAATTTTGGAAGAGACACTCTTGCTCATCATAACTATGCTCTTAGTTAGTCTATTTATACCCAAGAGCAGGGAAGAAGATTTTCAAAGAATTCATGTATTTTCCCTATATAATCAATAGAGCCCTGCCCTAACACCAGAACCGCTGACCCTTGGGCCATAATATTCACAATTTTAGTAGAGGCACTCTTGCTCATCATAACTATGTACTTAGTTAGTCTATTTAAAACCCAGGAGCAGAGAAGAAAATTTTCAAAGAATTCATGTATTTTTACAATATAATAAATACAGCCACGCCCTAACACCAGAACCCCTCACTCTGGGGCCATGAAATTCCAAAATTTGGTAAATGCATTCTTGCTCATCATAACTATGTACTTAGTTGGTTTATTTGATACCCAGGAGCAGAGAAGATTTTTCAAAGAAATAATGCATTTTCACTATATTCCTATTTAGCCCCGCCCTAGCACTAGAACCCCTGACCCCAGGGCCATGAATTTCACAATTTTGGAAGAGGACTCAATGCTGATTACAATCATGCAAACAGCTTGACTGCTTGATGTCCAAGAGTAAAGAAGAAGATTTTTAAAGATTGCATTAATTTTAGTGGTTTTGGCCCCACCACCTCAGGCCCCAGGGGGCAGGGATCATGAAATTCACAATTTTTGTTCCCCTTTACCAATAGATGCTTTGTGCCAAATTTGGTTGAAAATGGTTCAGTGGTTACAGAGAAGAAGCTGAAAATGTCCAAATATTAACGCACGACGGACGTCGCACGACGACGGACAAAACGGATAGCAATAGGTCACCCGAGTTTACTCATCTGACCTAAAAATACTAGTGTACAACAACATTAATTTTAATATTATTCCCTTAACTCTCGTTTTCAACCATAAATAAAAGTAACTGATAACACGTACTTTTAATGAAAATGGACAGAGGATTGGTTAGTAATATTCTTGCCACGATGAAATTCACAATTTTTGTTCCCCTTTACCAATAGATGCTTTGTGCCAAATTTGGTTGAAAATGGTTCAGTGGTTACAGAGAAGAAGCTGAAAATGTCCAAATATTAACGCACGACGGACGTCGCACGACGACGGACAAAACGGATAGCAATAGGTCACCCGAGTTTACTCATCTGACCTAAAAATACTAGTGTACAACAACATTAATTTTAATATTATTCCCTTAACTCTCGTTTTCAACCATAAATAAAAGTAACTGATAACACGTACTTTTAATGAAAATGGACAGAGGATTGGTTAGTAATATTCTTGCCACGATGATGTTAATATGAATGCAATAGTGTGTAGTCAAAACCCGACCAGAGAGATGCATACCGATCCCGATTTGCACTAAGTAATTTTTGGTGATTTTATTTTTATTTATATCCTTGATTTTATTCTTTTTTATTATTTTATTTTTTATTAAATAGAAAACATCTCCTAGCACGCCGAAGGAAATGCAAAAGAAGTTAACAAGGTTACTTGTTTTAATCATAAATTCAAGGTTATAACAAAAAAAAATGAAATTTATATGAAGTTATGCATTTTAACACAATTTTATGAAGAAGCAATTTATATCTTCATCTTTATGCAGTTAGCTTCTCTCAAATGGGATATTTATGTTAATGCATCAAATTTCCTTTTGTAGCAAGACTTGGAGTAAAATCTACCGAGTTCCTAAGGGAAACATTGCCAGAGGGGTGGTTGATAAACTTGGTGCAAGATGTAGCTGTTATCCAGTGAAAGGAAAATATGCAAAATCAAAATATAAAATTGAGAAACATTATTCAATAAAACCGCGTGAATACTGAGCAATGAAAACAATAAATAAAAGACAACAGAATAATTTTAAGATTTTTTTCAGCAATGAATTGAAAAAGGTTAGAAGTATCGAAATGAAGCTAGCTCGACCTATATGCTATCAAGGGAAACAGGCGGGATCACTCAATCCGAGAGTACAAATGACAGGGGAGCTGTCTTCTGACGAAGATGAGACACTATCTGCGGGTCCATCAATGGCTACACCTTGTACTTCTAAATCAGCCAAAGTGAATGCCCAATGCGCGTCTGCACCTGTCCCATCTAGCCCTGGTCCTTCAGCATCTTTCCGATCTGTACCTGTGTCTTCCGCTGGTTCTTCAATTCGACCATCTACTCCCATATCTAGCTCTGCATCTAAGTCTCTTCCATCTAGCTCTTCCTCCAACAATCTACTATCTAATTCTTCAACCAGAAAGACCAAAGCTACCAAAAGGTCATTTTTTAGCGTAATGCGGGAAAACCAAGAAGCTTACAACAAATTCATTACGACATAAATCCCCAAACTTCTTAAGGCCCTTGGAGTAAGCTCGGATGAGTCAGAATCTGATTGATTGAAATAAAATAGATTTACCCTTTATCGGGTCATTACATGAGAATAAAAGTAAAAGAGCGTTGATCTTCTTAGCTTGATTAAACCTCACAAGTGTCTTTCATTTAAATAATTACGGTTTTTAATTGTGAATGAGTAAATACCTTATTAGTTACATACTCATTATCAATTGCAAAAAGAATTTAGTGAAAGACATCATTATTAATATATCATGTTAATCATATTATTAAGTTAAGTTATTGAGAAGTTTCGAAAATAAACATAACATTTTTGGATTAGAGAAACAATCAGCAGTATGTGTGTTTATCTAAAAATAAACACTCTACTGTAGGTTTGCAAGAGGTTTCATAAAAATAAAATATAATTTTAATCGAACATCTAGTAAAACTGCGATTATCAATTTTAAAAAGAAATGCAATACTAGTTCTATGTATTAAGTTACGCTTTTGACATGTTCCCTCACCTGTTAAGTCCGCAGTACGTTGTCAAGTGTACGAGATTCCGAAAATGTTCAATACCCCTGCTCTGATGTAAATAAACACTATCCTGCTACTATACAAAAGTTCAATTACAGACAGATGCGCAGTAAAATATGAAGTTGACATCAGATTCATATCAAAATTAATCCCACCGGGCACCGTCACGTGATGCAGGACAAGGTAGACGTGTTGTACCGAGCTCCTGAGTCTTCGGACAATTTTGGCATATCTACTGAGTTTGTATTATTCATTTTCATTGGATATGTATCAGGAATCTTTCCTGATTATGTATGTATGCTTATTTTTTCTTGATGTTTAATTTTGGACTTTTGATTTGATTGTTTACAATCCGTGTGTTCGGGTGAATACCTACTCATCAGCACTACCTGTATTATACGTAAGCTACCTGTACGACTACGAGTACCGTCGTGGTTGAGCAGCTCTCAGAACCAACGATTAAATCGTTATATCTAAAGGATTCAGATATTCAATGCAAAGACAAAGATCGGATCACAGACTTTGATCTTATGGAAAGCGTTACGGCCAAAGTGGGTAATTCCCTACATTAGTTACAGTTTGATAGAAACCTGTGGCATTTTTATTTTAAAGACAAAGAAAGCAGGGACACGCTTCTTTCAGAGGGATGCGAAATCAACAACATATCCCTGTCCTTTTTTGAAACAAATCCGTATTCCTCCGGAAACCATACCCGAACGAAAAAACTTTGAAAATCAGAATATGTGGGTTACCGCTTTCGGTATCTGACACTTCTGTGATGGAGCTTATAGAAATGCTAAAATTAGATCTAAAAAGCAAGATTCTTTATGAAAAAATTAGGCACCCGGTCACAAAGACAATGACGAGTGTATTGAATGGACACCGCTCCGGGAACATCTCTTGCTAGAGTACAGTACTGCGCGGGGCCAAGATGCCCCATCTTTCACTATGGGCAACCAACTGCTGGGACACGGATCACATCAGGGGCAACTGTAAAAACGAACCTAAATGCAAGGTGTGTTTAGAACCAGATCATTTTCCTGGAGAACCTAATTGCAGATTCTAAGAGCCTCAGCAAAATGTGACCGCATTCAATGGAGAAGATAATGTGCTATCATATTTCTTCCCCTGCGAAATCAACCTTTACGGGTTTCGTCACAAATAAGCTAAGCATGCCTACCAATATGCTAAGGCAGCGCGGTGTGGCGACCTCGATGCAGCCAAAAACCTCTTAGAAGCGGATGATGCTCTTTCTGCCAAACGAATCGGTGACAAGGTCAGGATCAACGATCAGTGGTCTTCTACAAGTGAAGCCGTCATGGCCGAAGTGATCGATAATAAGTGCGCTCAAGTCCAGCAGTTTCGAGAAAAACTACGATCGGTCAAATGAAACGTGATTCTAGCCGAATCTACATACAACACCTGTGGGACCGGGCTTAACAAGACAGGAACTGAAAATACCAAGCAGCAAGCGTGGCCGGGTCAAACACTCAGCAAACTTGCAAAAAAGAAATATCTCATCCGAAACGGAATGAGATAACGAGGAAACGTAATTCTCCAATAGACTGCTTCTTTTGAATTCAAACTCATGATTATGATGCCGGTATGTTTATACTTAAATATTTTAAGTATCATATTATATTTCATTAACCTAGAACGTTGATATCATGGACAAACTACAAATTATATCAGTTAATGTAAGGGGGCTTAATTCTGATGAAAAACGTCAAAAATTATATGAATGGTTTAAATTATCTCAATTTGATGTTATTTTATTACAAGAGACACATTTTATTGAAAAAAATGAATATAAATATTATGCCGGATGGCATGGGAAAATTTTTCATTCATACAGCGATTCGTCACATAGTAAAGGCGTCTCAATATTTTTTCAAAGAATTTAAGTATCGAAATACTGAATGTTAAAAAATCAATTGATGGTAAAAAAAATGTTGTCAAGATTTACTTTCCAAGATTTTATAGGACCGAGATTCGGCCAAGATAGCATTGCGCCAAGATACATTACTTCCAAACGAAGTCAAGATTCACTTCCCAAGATTTCAAAAGACAAAGACTAATTTCCCAAGATTTCAAAAGATCAAGAATCGGCCAAGAATTTTTAGGATGCAGATGCTAGAAGCGCGGCAATAATCATATGCTTGCTTGGCCACGGGGAGTCGAGACCCACATACAGGTAGGGATTTATTTTTTTATTTTTTTTGGTTGTATGTCACGAATATAGCTATTATCTGAAAAATATGGATAAAAATATATCTGTTTAATCAAAGGAAGACCGTATGCATTTCATGTTTTCCTCTTTTTACCGCGTTCTTTGACATTAGAAACAGAAAAAAATAAATTCTAACAAGATTAATATTTACAGTTTAGATAATGCAGAAACTGATGAATAAGAAAACATGAAGTAAGACTAAATTTTTGTTTTATTTGGCCCAACATTACTTAATGGCTTTATTTAATCATGTTACAAAACTTAAATCTATACAACTCATTTTCATGTTGACAATAATAACAGAGATGACAAACAAGTGTTAGATCAGTAATATTGTTTTATTTAGTTACCATGGCTATAGCTTTATGTTACAGCTTTATTTATTTTTTATGACAAAATGTAGCATTGGGTTAGTTGTATTTGATTTAATGGCGACACATATAGTATATTTTCTAATATTTACATTCGCTGTGTTTTTCTACTAAGCCAACTGTGAAATTGATTTGAAAGTCATTAAGCGGTTAGCTTCGCTAGCCGCTATATGGCATGTGTCGGCAACCGGAAACCTCCATAAGGCGCTACCTATCGACAACAGAAACTTCAACAAAGCCTCTACCAATGATTTGTTTCTAACACATATAACATATGATAAATAAAATCAAGACTATCAAAACAACATAATCTTTCGGTTTTTAATTTTCATCTGATTTTGTTTGTCAATGAAATAAATTTATTGTTGTATTTTAAAATTTTATATATAGGAGCATTTAGTGTCGAGATTAAATTTCCGTGACGCTAGCTGATGGCGATCGGGCCCTGTGACGAAATTTGAAGTCAGCATGAAGTTTAGCTGATAACATTATCAACGCGTTGGATTTAAACTTAAGGAAGAAATATGTAGCGAGAAATATCATATTTGAACCCAATGCTACACGAAAACCAGTAGGCATATCCGATTTATGTGTTAACTTGAAGCCTGAATTGAACAGGGGGTCAAAATGGCGTTGCACACCTTGTGTATCTAAACTGTACATAGAGGGGTAGAATGTTTCGATATTTGGCTAATTTAGAGACTTACTGATAAAAATTCAGGTGCCTGTGATTAATTATAAGGCACCCCTCATGAACAATAAATATTTGATCGAATTATGCTACTGGCACAGAAAGGACGGGTTAATTACTGGCTTAAGGGGTTGAAGGTTATTACAGACTGCAAAACATCGGAGAATCTCTCGATCGAGTTTCATTTTCCTTTCCAAAATATTTAGCCATCCCTTTAATTAACTTAAGTAATACTAGTACATGAAGAAAGCTTTATATATGAAAAAACTGAATACATCTGCAGGGTTCTCCATCATTTGAAATTTTACTGTGTTGCAGAGTTTACGTGAAGCACTAAATTTTTGCGCTATTTTCGAGATCAAATTCGCAACTGAATTACTTTTCATTAAACTTATATAGGAACATATGCGCACACTTTTTAAAATAAATCACTATTTCGATGTACAAATATTTTCGTCATACATATTGATAAAAGTAAAAACACGTGCTATGAAAAGCAGGGGAAATTCTGATCGATACAATCAAACTAATTACCACTTTTGAAAGTAAGTTTGTTGTACTTTTTTGTCAGTTTTTTTTTTATCAAATTACCGAATTGCAAAGGAAAAAATAGGGAAACTTCAGGAAAGGATGATATTCTTACGAGTTCCTTAAAAATGTGTCGCATGCATAAAATTTTAATCGTTTCTGTGTCGTAGAAAATTTTGCTGTGTCGGGAGCAACACAGTAAAACAGCTCATGGAGAACCCTGCATCTGTAAGCTGTACAGTTATAGATTACTTCCATAATAAAACGTTTGTTTTCTTCTCCTTTTTTTCTCAATTGAAATTATTTAAAAGATGATGAAAGCTTTGTTTCCAGGGATAAATTCTGTACTCAGTCTAATCATTACAAACGATTATAAACGTCACATTATTTAAATATTTGCCAAATACTCAGTATATGTTCGTTTATATATATCGTGCTTACAAGACTCTTTTTTGAATTATTGTCATGTACCATTTACTAATTCGAACATTTATTGTATTTAAAGTCAATAGTGTACATTTCTTAAAACTTTATTATCTTGTTTACTTGTCTTTCTTCCTGTGAGAGAAATAGTTCATAATATTAATAAACAGATGTACTCAGTATCTGTATCAAAATACAGAATGAATAGTGATCGGTCTCAAATGAAAAACGAATCCTTGAAAGTTCTGGTGCCTAGGAGAAGTAAGCATCCCCAATAACAGGTCACACCTGCTGACCCGCAGTGAGACTACGAAATTGAAGCCCTCTGAAATTAAATTAATTTACAAATTCTCTGCTCGTCCATCCGTATTTCTCAGACTAGCCAGCTAAAGATCTATGTACAGAACTCCAAATAAATTAATCTAAAGAATTTGAATTACAGTCGTTTGGCCAGTTCTGAATAAGAAACGGATTCTGCTGAGCTATAAATATACTAGACATTATTTCAAAATATAAGTGTTTTGTCAAGGTAGTTCGATGACTTGTGGAATTAAATATTGTTTCATAAAAATTCATCCTGCCTTCAAAAAAATTCATTTCGCAAGTCACCATAGGTGTAATTTTTACCAGTTACGAATAAGCCGACGAGTTCCGGATAGCCCAGAGATTCTTATTCAATTCAACCCTAAATTAAAAAATATACGTCCAAGATGTTATCCATTGGCATGCCTAAGAAAAGTTAAATTAATTGCTTACCAATAAATCATTTGTATTTCCAATTTAAAGGTTGAAGAGAAACTAGAGGTACTGTGGGCACTGAGCTCATTTTTATGATACCCCACGCCTCCTTTATGATTATTTAAGACAAATTCCATGTTTTGCTCTGGGAGACCCGAAATTAGTGTCAGATCAAAAAGTAAAATAAAAGGTCATAATGTCACAATGTAATCAAGGATCTGTGAAAGTATCATTAAATCTTATTCAGTGGTATAGGAGGAATTGCGGATTAGAGATGGATTTACTTTCAATATTACAAAGAGTAGCAGTATCTGTTTTTCTCAGGGAGCCCAAATTATGTGCCTGATCCAAAAACAAAATAGTTTTACTTTGGCACTGTTAAACAAAGACTCTGTGAAAGTCTCATTAAATTCTGTGAAACTTCATTAAACTTCATGCAGTGGTAGAAGAGGGGTTGCGGATAAGAAATGGATACCCTAGAGCATATCGGACGGACGGACGTACAGCTAGACGCACGGACGGACATAAAGACGGATGTATGGACAAACATCCCTTTACTATATACCCCCTTCTTCCTGTTTTTCAAGCGGGGGTTTCACATGAAGAAAACAACGAAGAGTGAATTTATAATAGTGTTTAAAATAGGGTATTCGGAACTGGTAAAATAAGAAGACGAAAATATTTCGATATCTTCCAGTGTTCTAAATATTTATTATTGACAAGTTTTTAGTATATGTTAGAGTACATATCAAACTTACTTTTGATACCTGGAACGTGGTTTTATGTGAAAAATTTATAAATCTACAGAGGTTTTTCTGCAGACTTACGCGTCGTTGTGATTCACGTTTGTTGCGTTGTAAAAGTATGTCGACTGTTTCGAGTACGATAACGAAACCAAACCGAGGGCAAAAAAATAAAAACTTCGCATAATTCAAACACTAATAAATAAGCCTTTTCCCCATGGAAACAATTTATTTTTACACCGTTGAATTTATTAATTATCAGTCCTTACATTACTAATTATTCGGAACTGGCCAAAATCCGGAACTGGCCAAACGACTGTATCATTACCGTCTTCCTTGGAAGACGGTATTGTATAGTTGAAGTTTTTTTTTACAGTCGTCGGACTATGCACTTCCTCTCTTTTGTGATTGGTAGAAATTGCATGATGAGAAAATTTTCAATTATTTCATCGGTTGAAACGCTGTTCAAGGCAAGGGAGATAACTTTCTGATGATATATTTTTCGTACAATTCCAATCTTAAAAAAATGACAAAACGAACAACAAAATCAGCAGTAATTAATTCTTAATAACATAGCGTTTTTACTGTTTTATAGTGATAAAAGTGTTTTATAGCGATATATAAAAAGGTCTCTTAAATTTCATTATAAATAAAATTTGATAGTTATTGCTTGCAGGCTTTACAATTTGTTATTATTCTTTTCCCCTTTCTTGTTTGAAGAGTGAATGGGAATCAGCCGAGGTTTGCCGAAAGCTCTCGGCCAGTCAACGTTTACGGAGATGACCGAGCGACAACCGTGGTAGGGCTAATGCCCGTAAAAAGCTTTTTTAGAAATACAAAATCAAGAAATTCAAAAGAAGTATAGATCTGTTTACTATTTAAAATTGTTGCTAAAGACGGTAAGCTTTTTTGAAAAGCTCTACTTGTTTTATTTTCTTTTTGAGTCGGCTTTACAGTTACCTAATTTCAGAGTCAATAGAGCATGAAAGACAATTAAATTTGCAACATCAACATTTTTTTTCGTTCTGAGCACATTTGGACGCAACCAATGGAGACAATTAGGAAGAAATTTTTGAAATTGAACTTCCTGTCTTTCAAACTGAAAATCTCAGGTTGATATTTTGAAACAAACATTTGTGACATCAGTCTGGGATGTTATTGGTTTTTCCATTTTGTTAAGTTCTACAAAAGTCAGTGTGTCTGCTTCTTCGCTGATGACATTGGACAAAGATATGCATGCTTACTTTAATATCATCACTGAATGCATTTTTTGTTATTCTACACTGTACAGTCAAATTGCATGAAAGCATGCTAACCGCTTTTCAGTACTCTCAGTACTTTGATTTTCGTGTATACTCACGCGTAGAAATATACACGGAGAAACGTGCGTGAACGTGACGTCACAATGAGGCTGCAGCGACGTTAGTAAAATTGCAGCGATATAGGACAGCGAGAAATTCAAATATTGAGTATATTTTAATTGCTTCCAAACATGTTAAATGTAAATATAAGGAATGTTTTTAAGTTTAATGTGAATTATTGGTGTGTGAATCACACAGACTTGCACGTAGGCATATTTTTCAAGAAGCGCTAGCGCGCTTCATGAAATATGCCTACGTGACAAGTCTGTGTGATTCACACACCAATAACTCACACAAAACTTAAAAACATTCCTTAATTATAATTATTTTGTAATATACATGTACATAATGGCTGTAATTTAACTGATTTGCAGTGTCATTCGGTTACAATCCTTACCCTAGCCCCAATTAACCAATTAATCTTAATTAACCATATTCCCAACCTAACCCCTTTCCCTAATCTAAAACACTAACCCACATCTTAATTAACAGTAATCCCTAACGTTTATTCCCACCCTAACTAACCCAGACCTGCCTACCCTTCCGCTTTTGGCGGAATTCTTCCGCTTTTTACCACAAAATTACGCTATTACGCCACTGATATTAATATTACGCTTTTTGCAATTTTTGTTTAAATCCATTATGAACGTCTAAATTTAAGAGTCAAAGTACAACTAGCTGAAATGAAATGAGAAGTTCTAATTAAAGTAATTAATAGAGAAACAGTTTGATAACTAACGTTATATACCTAATTCTTATATGGAAACCGGTATGGCAAAGATTAGGGATGACTCCTTACTTCGCGGCTCTAGATGAGACGCTCTAACCACTGCGCCACGCGGGCGACGAAGAACACGAGATGGCACTGCATGCTTACCTTAACTGTTAAATGATATTACAATAAGTATGCCCATTTCTATGCTCAAGTTAATTCACTTTAATATTGCTTGGAAGAAGAAAGAGAAATGTGAGTGTTAAAAAGAAAAATAAGTGTTATTATGATCAATTTGTATAAACATTAACATGCAAACGCAAGCCTTCAATGATGTGATCTGATACACATTGACCAAATGCTTCATTAAGGGTGTGCGGTTAATTTGAGTTGAATATAAGATACTGATATTTTACAACACTTTTCTTTTTGCCAATAGATGATTCGAAAAAGAAAAGGTTATGCCAGGTTTGTTTAGTAATGTACAATTTCGGTGGGTCTGAAATAAATAAACTATTATTGTAAAACGACAAAGTAGGGAAACATGATTGATTACGCTTTTACCTCTGAAATTCCACCAAATTTTTTCTGAAATTACACCCTTGAAACGAAAAGGGTAGGCAGGTCTGCTAACCTTTATCCCAATCAAAACTAACCTTTATCCCAAAACTAACTAACCTTTATCCCAATCCCAACTAACCTTAATCTAAATCCCAACCCTTACCCTGACCCCAAATCCTAACTAATTATAAACCCAACCTAACCCTAATATAATATATGATATGATATTGTATCAAATAAATACAATACTATATCATAGGAATCATGTTATATCATTTAACAACAAACACATCTATCAAGCAGGTTTGAGTGAGATTGATTTTTAGCATCCTTGATAATGGAGATCAGGCTCTACATCTGAAGCTACCTCTGCGATTCATTTATATTATACTTAAATCAACTATGCAAGTTTGAAATAGTACAGTACTATTATCTATAAAACATCTGACCTGTTCCAAAAACAAAACCTCATCCAGCATCCAAAACCTATGGCTCAGATTCAGCATTCATGCCTGTCAGGTGCATCAGTATCATAAGACGCATCATCCATGCAAGTTTGGTGAAGTTAGGACCAGTAATAACTAAGATATAATCATCAGAGGGCACCTGCTCCCAAAACTTTAACCAGCTCCAAAAGCCTTAACCTCCTCCAGCATCCGTAACCTATGGCTCAGATTCAGCATTCAAGTCTGTCTGGTACATCAGTATCATAAGACGCACCATCCATGCAAGTTTGGTGAAGTTAGGACCAGTAGTAACTTAGAAATTGCTATCAAAGGGCACCTGCACCAAAAACTTGAACCTGCTCCAAAAACCTTAACCTCCTCCAGCATCTGAAATTCATGGCCCAGATTCAGCATCCAAGTCTTTCAAGTCCATAAGTAGGTCCAGATGCATCATCCATGCAAGTTTAGTGAAGATAGGACAAGTAATAATTCGATACTGGACCTGCAACAAAAACTTTTACCAGGTCCGGACGCCGACGCCGGGGGTATAGCATAAGCTCCCCCCGACTTCGTCTCGTTGAGCTAAAAATAAAAAAAAATAACTACCTTATTCTCATCTGTACATTTGCCTTCATCCGTGTCCTTTAATGGTAAAGTAAGGGACAAAATTTAACATGTGAATATTATTGTTTCATAAATAAGCATAAGCTTCTGACTTGCTCCGCTATACATAAGTGTGGATCGAATCAGAGACTCTTGACTTTAAAAGATGAAATGTACATTCAGAATGTCACACATACCGTTACAGGAATGTCTGGCAGATCTGAACTGCCATTCTTAATCTGCAAAATCAGAATAGGTAAATCCATTATCTGTCTTCTTTTACAGGTATATGAATTTAAACATACAGCATGCTTCTCCAGATAAGAGTGAATACGAACAACTTTAAATCTAAAAGACAGCGAAAGATTTCATATATTAATAGCCATTCTCTGTAACCACTTGAAGTTCGTTGCCACGCATGGTCACCGATTTTGATGAAACTTCACCCATGCTTAGTACTTGACACCAGAAACAAATGTCAAACAAAATTTCGTTGCTATGTGTCTCGGTTGCTATGGCAACAGCCGGAAAAGTTTGAAAAATCGAGATTTTCAGCCACTTTAAATCTTGACTGTGGCTTAATAAAAACTAGAAAAAGCAAACAAGTCATTCTCACAAAAACATGACACCTTGATGTCACTTATACTGTAAAGAAACTGTTTATTATATATCTCTAAGTAAGTGGTAACCAAGGGTACATTTGGAATACATTTAAAATGCTGAAATATGCTGAAAAACACTCCGTATTCACTAATGGTAGGTGTTACATGCTCAAACTCAATCAACGACTTAAGAAAAACAATGAAAATGTTTGACCTTAAGTATATAAGTATAAGCAATATTATTCTATAAATAACTTTTATGGTTGCCATGGTAACACAGTGTAACCATGCAAAACCAGTAACTAAGTTTGGGTTAATGCTACTGTCTTGAGGAAAAACATGAAAACTCAAGACTGGCAAATATGCATCCTTAAGACCTTACAAAACCAAAACAATAATAAAAATTGGGTATAATTGCTACTTTGCAGTGTTACCATGGAAACAAAGTACCAGTGCTTAAAAGTGAATTATTTTTCGCTGCATTAAGAATTAAATTGCCATATAACCAAGAAACAATTTAAATGACTCAGCTTGAATCGAACTTATCTGATAGAACTGAAGTTGAATATCATATATTGATTAAATTTGATGAAGAAAACAACACTGTTGCTATGGTTACCAAGAAGGTAAAATGTTCGATTTAGTGAACTTTATGTTAATATTAAACCCTGTGTGCCAACTTCTTGCATCCACTTAGAGATTGGATGATAGTCAAAATTAAAAGTCAGGTTAGCTGTTAATAAATATCAATCATAAAAGTTTTGGGATTCTACATTTAAGGGTACGTATCCAAGGACAGAAAATATTTTTCAGGTTTTTAAGCATATATTTTCTGCTTATTTCCATAGCAACGCTCTATTTAAAGAATCTAATCTGAATTTTTTCAAATGGGAAAACTAGGAGCACACAACATCTTCAAAAATTGATCATCAGTTATGAGGAAATGTGCTTTTTTAAAAGATAAAATTAGATTGAAACATACAGAGTGTCACTTTGAAGGCTCTCTGTGGTATTAAAACCTTGGCAACCGTTGCCAACCAAAATGAAATATCATATTTTGTTCTTGGTATATGTTTCGAGGCTCTTTTTTCTATTATTTGGTCACATTTCATCCTATAATTGCTTTTTATTTTTACGTGTATGACTTTATAAAATTCAATGAGTATTTTTATTACCTTTGAATACTTTGTTACCATAGTAACGTATGTAGAAGTTGATTTACCAAACATGTTTATCATGCATTTAAGACATTTGACCTTCAACTTTTGGAAACATTCATTGCCAATTGTTTGCTTTGCCGCAAATGTTAACTATGGGGCTCTAAACATGTTTAAAAATGCCATTTTTCGAACCTTAAGACATTAAGTTTTAGATTTTAACTATAAAACATAGCAACCAATTTTTGCCTGATTTCAGTTTAGGGTATCAAAGACTTTTATCATAGAGAGTTTGAAGAAATTCTGAGACTATGTGTGCCACAGCTCCTATATAAAAGTTCAAGTCATTACAGAGAATGGGTCTTAACATTTGTTTATTTGTATTATCCAAACATTAGTGGTTTGTTTGGCTACATAACATTTAAACTTGATTCAGGGATTGTATACATTAAGTTTAGATTGCTCAAGGCACCATTCACCCCTCCCACTGAACAAGATGTCCATTGGCCACATCGCTCACCTGCGCAACAAAAGCCATTATATAATCAGCTTTATGGAGTCAAACATAAATCTTGACAATGAAGTAAAAGATGCTTGTATAAATGAGTTTTCTCATTTCACTGATGAAAATACCATCAACATTCAAACTGTCAGTGTCAACTTGATAATTGGACATGGTCAAATGCACCGTGACTTTTCTTCCCTGTTCGGACTGCATAAAGCGTAACACTTTACAAGATACACTGCGTGAAAAAATAGCTTTACAAAGCCAGTAAAGATAATGTAAATTTAAAATTTACATTATCTTTAAATGACTTTACTGAAAAAAGTCAAAGTTCTAAAAGGTGGCCTTTACTACATCTTTACTTTACTTAAATATAATGTAATGTCCCACTTTTTCTTGGCTTTACAAAGAAGTAAATTTGATATTTAATTGCATTAAATATATTATTTTGTTTGCAGTAAAATAAAAGTTTAAGTATATTAGTGGCAGTAAATTTAACATTTCATGGCATAAAATATTGTATTTTGTTCGCATAAAACTTAAAGTTTACCAATTGTAAACATATTGTATATTTCAATCACCTTTACTTAAACAAAATGTAATTTTTACATATCTTAAAGTTAATCTTTCCTCTGCACAAATTATTTC
>NW_026919664.1:0-15829 GCF_032062105.1 Saccostrea cuccullata
ACATGCACTTAATTAGATTAAATATGTAATTTAATTAACCATTTATAAACCAAATTCTGAATTTCAAAAACTATAATTTTCTAAAATGCAGCATTTCCCTAGTTGTGTGTTTGTGTGCGTGTGTTTCTTTTCTTAAGTACCGAGTCAATCAAAGTAATTTATGGATTAAACAGATATTATCAAAATAAATAAATGATAAGTAAATAAATAATTAATCACTGTAAAAAATGTAAATATTTTTATCAATATATTTTTTGGTAATTGACTAGTCACTAAGTTAATCAATTATTCATATCCCCAAAAATAGACTTTTTAGTTTTAATTTATATAAACATGTTTATCCTAAAATATGCTACAAACTATTTTTAAGCATATTTAAACGATTGTCAATTGTTTTACGTCCATGATGGATATCAAAATAATCATCTCATTATGCACAATGTTAATACGTTAATTGCAATTCCATACTTTTGTACTTTGTTTTGTTTGAAAAAAATAGGCTTTCAATACTCTAACACGATTATGAAAGAATTTCAACGCCATTGATAGTTTGCCAGTGACCCGGGGTACACAGTGATGACACCTATTGTATTTTTCACTTACCACTTTACACCCCTACTACTGTTATTGTGATTTAAATTTAAGACACGGTTTAGGGTTTGGTTGACCTATGCAAAGGCTATAGGGTAAACCCGGTTTTATAAATAAAATTGACAAGAAAGAAGAAATTGTTATAGTCTGTATGTCCTGTAAAATTTGCTTCCAAACCTTTCTGAAAGACTTTCATGATTTTAAACAGGAAAGGAGTGGCTACAGGGGGAGGGGGTGTTAAACGAACATTATATATCTTATCATACTTTACGGCGGACCGATACGCTGGTAACAAATAGGTGTAATATCATCTACACTGACAAACCTTTGGTTGCCTTACATGGCTATTGTTATAAATGCACACAGAGAATTTTACCACGAGCAACTGACCAAAAGTTTACGCCAAATACATGTTTACATTCTACTTCGAACGCATATTTCACTATAATCATGTTAATGGAGTGTAAAATAAAAAAAAAATTCTTATGAACAAATTACAAAGATTAGAAACTGCGAAAGATTTGTTTGTTAACTAGAAAAAAAAAAGTTTAATAAACTGTATTTTTTCTCTAAGTTTAGAACAACAGCGTTTCAAGGGTAAGAAAAACAAACAACATCTCTTATGCATTTAAATGGACAAAACTTTGTTTACATAACTATACATGTACTCGTGATCACGTGTTTGGCCAGGGAATGCATCTGACAATTGTATTCAGCGATAGTACAACACCCGAAAAAAAGAATTAATTAAAACACAGATCGCTTTGCAGTATGACATTGAGAAACCTAGACTTCAACCGTTTATTTAACAAATGAATTGTTTTTCATTGTGAGCATGCCCGCCGAAATATGGCTGAAATACTGCTGACTCGGCGTTAAAACAATAATCAATCAATTAAGCATTTAAAAGATTTCCTCTTTTTTAACCGTGAAATTCCTGTAGGTTTCGTAGTAACCCATAATGCAATTCTCATTCAGCTAAATATTTGTCCAAAAAGAAGTTTTAATTCACGACTACAGAAAATTGTAACACAGGCAAAGTAAATGCTTATTTAATTTTGAATGAACGTGAGAGAGATCGAATGAAGTGCATTTCTACAGATATTATTGGGTGGTAAAAACTGACTGTTTACCATGTCTCCACGTGCTAGTAACTTCTTGGTCACATTTTCGTGAATAAATTACCATATCTAGCTGTAGTCTTGCTATCTCTCGCCAGAGCCACTGCCCGACCTACTCTGAATTCATCGGGTTTTATAATTTGAAGAACACAGAAAAAAAAGTTTCCGAATACATAAGTAGGGGTGCTATACCATGTTTATTTTTTGACAGAGATCGATCGTGTCCTCTCTGCAGCTGTTTGATAAAGAAAAAACATTTACTCTTTGTATGAAAGCCAATTATATTGACAATCAAAACAATATACGCAGTACCGTTAAGGCTTCCCGGAGCTGAAATGTATTTATAACGTAACACTGCATTGCAAAGTTGATTTTGAGTTTTATTTGTAAGTTTTGTACTTCAGTACGCCAAATTCATATTGAGAATCCTCTAGGCTATTTATTAACATATTTGTTACGATGTCACATGATCTTCTTGATCACGTGACGGTCATTTCTTCTTTTTGGAAATGTTCCTCATAAATCGCTTCTGCGCAGGCTGTTAACACAATTATTATTATCCTTTTGTCACATAAATAACTCAGTGCATCCTTGTGAAACCAAAAAGTGCTTGGGAAATTTTAAACCTTTTCTTTGGAACAATTTATTTCATATTAACTTTAACTTACCGACAAATCTGAGGGTATTTTCCGCCGAATATCATCAACTGTTTTAAAACAAAGCCATCATTCATTTTTCCCAAGCAATATTCAGTTAGAGGGGAACTCTTCTCACATTATTCCACAAAAGATATTAAATAAATCCTCATTTACAACCTGCGCAAGGCTCTTTTATACACACATTATGAATTCTCCCTTTTACGGGTGAAAAAAAAGGGTAAATGTCAAACGTATATTTCCGTACGTAGTGTGAACACATGACTCTTATACAAGAGAATGAAGCAAAGCTCTTTTAATTATTCGGATATATTAGACTTTTGAAAAAATTATAAAAACACCTTTATTTTAAACTACCATTCTGTAATTTTATATGCAGATTGAAATGAGGTGTTTTTTATGACACTCTCCCCATTTTTACAGCTAAGTATAGCGATTTACGTCATTTTCAATTATGACGTCATACATTTGTAGTTCAGAGAAGTTCATGCGGAAGTACACTGCAATATTCTCTGGGAACCCTTTACGACCTGCGTAAAAGTATCGAAAAATTATTGACTGGTTAAGATTGCGCATGATGAGACGATTATTTTGATATCCATCATCAAGAAAATAAATTAATAGTAGTTTAAAATTCTTCAAAAATACTTTGAAAACATTTTATCGTAAAACTGTTTACATAATATAAGAGAACCTTTTTATTTAATATTTTTGTATATAATGAATTTATACTAATAATAATGACTGAGGGATCCCCTTGCGAGCAACGAGTAGGTCTTCCGTTCGATTATTGATACGACCATAAAACAACTTTAAATGAAAAAAAATGTTCATATCAATTCCTAAAAATACGTGAGAACTCATTTAAGAGTGAAATCTGTCATCTTTAACTACTTAGGGTTTTTTAAATTATTTCAGTGACCGGAATACAAAATGACCTATAATTCCTCTCGGAGTGTGAAGGAATATCCCTAAAATTTGATGAAAATGCTTATTTTTTACTATTCCCGGGTTTTGGGAAAAAATACTTCCAGTGGACATAATATTACTCGAACACCCCATTTGTCTCCATAAGAAACATTTAAACAAGAAAAAAAATAAAATTTTGCATATTTTTTAAACTACTTCCGGTGGACAACGGACGTGACGGCAACAAAAACTTTATACAAAATTCAGTAGAGCCTGTCACAATCTATCATCCCTGAAAGTTTCAAGACAAAATCCCCAACCCGTTTTTAGAACACTTCCGGACAAAATGACACTTTAAAAAAAAAAAATTACTGTATTTCGCACTGGAAGTGACGACGGAAAAAAAAAAAAGTCCTAAGTTCATATGATTTCCCATCATTGCTGAAAGTTTCATAAAAAACTGTCGACGTGTTCTCGAGAAATCGTCTGCACAAAATCGGTAAGAAAAAAAAAAATTTTAAAGTGGAAAAAAAAAACAGAATCAGTAGAAAATCTTCTGTTCGGAACGGAAGACCTTAAAAATAAAATAATTTATGAAAAAATGATGGATATATATATTTTTTTTTGGAATTAATGGTTTCTTCATTTTTAGAGTTATTTCAGAGCTATGACAAAACTCAATAAGTCTCTTAACAAAAAATACTATTATGTGTACTGTTTAGAATATTTTTATAAAACATTCTTAGAGATGTGCTGTATATACAGAGCTGGCATACCTTACCAAACTGTAGATATACCGTAGATTACTGTAAAAATACGGTAGGATACAGAGAAAAAAAGGGGATTTTCATATGGAGTTTTTAAAGCCAGTAGCGATATACCATTTATTTTTCCGAAACACCCTCATTTTATTGCTGCCGTTTTTGCCTTTGCGTATTGTTCAATTAGATTCCTATGAACAGAATCACGTATTTGAATATTTCAATTTCATCCTGGACAATTTCCGTCATAATAGTTTGTTTGTAAAGAAGCAATTGTATTTTGTGAGAGTTGTACGTATAAATTAAATAATTCGTATGTGTAGTTTTCTTATCTTAGAATTCAATTACATTATCTATAAATCTGCTAAAAAGTAAAGGGGTATTTTTTCTGAAGGTACCAAACTTTCATAATTTTTTTTTTTTGGGGACAAATTAAAATCCATTATTTAAAGTCTATGTAGGACAACCAGTGCCTTTAGTAAGTTTTCCCGTAATATAAAGAGGCAATCTTAGGGGCCCCGGATTATTCCTTTATCCGCTGGAGGCGAGGCAGGCAAAAAACCAATAGGCCAAGTGCAGTTAAAATCGTTTGTCGACAGGATATTGTGAATTCACGGATATAGCGAATTTATCTTGGATCTCCATCTATATAAATTTAATGAATTTCTAAAATGGTTATAACGAATTACGGTTATAGCTAAGTAATTTCATAGGTCCCCCATTCTTTAACCAAGTTTTACTGTATTTACAGATCTTGTATATTGTATTTTTATTCTATTATATAAGTAAAATATATGAAAAAGCCTATAGGTTTTTTTCAAAATTAGTAAAATAAAAAAGAGTTAATCTGCTCGACTATCTGTGACAATACGCTTTTGTAACATGCTCCCCTATTCTATATTTATGTTTAGATTGATATGTTCCTTGCATTGCATCTTTGCAGTTTCTTTAAACAGATGTAATAATAATTTGTTTTATTATGTCGCCCCGAACAATTCGGGGGCGACATACAGCGATTGTACGCATGTTTTTGTTCTATAGACTGTTTTTCTGAGATGGCCTGAAACTTTCTTCAAAGTACGATTACTGGTTGTAGTTTTGTTGCGTGCATGGTAATTCATTTTCAAAATGGTTACCGTTGTCATTAAAACTTGAAAAAAGCGACAGATTTTGTCCAAGAATGTTCTCTCATGACCCTTGGGCATTCGTCATGAAACTTTATTGATTTAATGATTAGTATATGTAACTGTTCATGTTGCATTTAAAAATTGCAAATTGGTAATTGTTTCCATGGAAGCAGGAAAAAGTGAAAATAATTTAGCTTTGATTTTAAATCAAAGAACCGAAAAGGCTGATACGATTCGATGGTTGTCCAAAACTTAGCAAATAGGTATTGTAACAATACTATTGTTTTAGTGATAAAAAAATTAAAGTCTTTTCTGACCCGAATTATCACAGCCACAGCTCTAGGGGTAAGATTATACTGCTTTGAAAGAAATAATGTTGATTTGTTTTTTTTTTTAAATTATGAGATCTTAGATTTGGAATGACCATCCACCTTGCCTTGCCTAGATTCTCTGTCCATTGGTTGTTTTATAATTTTTGGAATAACTGACAATTTATAAAAGAAAACCTAGACATTTCAGGATAAAGTATTATATGAATTGTTTTTTTTATCCCTAGGAACACCTGATTATTTCTAAGTTTGTCCTATCAGAAAAATGTTCTTGCATTGTTAATAGAAAGAACTGTAGCTATTCAATATTTTGTAAAATTTAGAGGGACTTGTAATGGAGTGGTTTGCATTACCATGAATTAGCCCTACAGTTATCTGCACCATGTATTGAAAGCATTTATAAATTATTAATTAATTGTTAATGATATTAATGAATTAGTGCATTGTTGTCTGCATTGACGCCTCAAAAAATCAGCCAGTTTATAGTATTTCATGTAAATAAATATACATTCCATGTATTCTTTGGATAAGAAACATGCTCATTTATTTCAGAATCAGAAATCCAAGAGTAGAGCTTGGAAACATCTGTAGTTGAATGCTTAGATTTAAGTTATTTTGAAAGACAAAACATTTTAAAGACATGACTCATATTGGGAGAAAGTAATGGCACATCAAATATGTCAAACTTTTTTAATGGAGGAACTGGGGAATTTGAAGTAGAATTGGCAGGGGTATTGGGAAAATTGCTTATCAATAAAAAGCTAAGTCTAAGAAAAATGGTTATGCTCAATGATATTCAATAAAATTTAATTTGTTATTAGATGATTTAACCAACGTTGGTAAGAAGAGAGCAGATCCTACCTCAGCCAACAGCAAAGGTCGGCCCGGGGGTCACAGGAGGACCCACCTGTCAGAGGTGTCCCCCCTCAGCAGTGAAAACGGCAGCCCAAGATCTTCTCAAAAGTAGGTCATCACTGACAATCAGGCAGAATAAATCAATTTTTGTATTGCAAGAAGTTTATACATAAAAATTGGCATGCATTGATAATGTAGATTTTTATTGAGAAGATAGCAGCAAATATCAGTTAATTTTTTTCAACAAACAACAAAAACACTTCTATTTTTAACTATTTTGAATATTTGCACTTAACAACCAGTGTTTGGTTGTTCTACCTTAGTGAGTAATATTATCTATTAATGTTACACAGACTGAAATACTTCTACACCTGATTATCTACTTGATGTATTTTTAAATCAAGATGTGGGATCCGATTTCAATTTGAAAATGAATAAAATATTTGCAAGTTAACATTCTTCATGCCCTATATATGTTTCAAAGTAAATCCTAAAGCAATGCAATATTACAAAACAGAACAGTACTGTTTAAATATGTATCTATAGGAACCTGAGTGGAATGTCATCTGAGGAATCACTGAACACCCGACTCCGTCCAGGCGTGAACGGTAAACACTCCAAGACACAGTCCAACGAACTTCAAGAGGACCTCAAACGCTTGATTGACATGGACCTCAAAAACAGTGACCTCAGAGGCATACTGGTAAGAGGCGACACACACAGGAAGGTTTACACTTTGTATGAGTTATTGAATTTGTTTAAAGTCAGTAAGGATAAGAAGGAT
The DNA here is from genome assembly GCF_032062105.1 of Saccostrea cuccullata. NCBI lineage: Eukaryota > Metazoa > Mollusca > Bivalvia > Ostreida > Ostreidae > Saccostrea > Saccostrea cuccullata. The sequence goes on from NW_026919664.1 coordinate 7,134, forward strand.
AATATTTTGATGCTGATGTAACATTTTGACTGCAGTTAAACAAGAAGTTTCTGACAAGCAGGATATTAGTCACCTTTATTACACATTGAGTCTTATCAACTTGATATATATATATATATATATACATGTAATGATAAGGCTGATGATACAGCCGTATGAGCTATTAGAAAAATAATTATATGTTTTATCATTACTCTGTTATTCCAGTTTTACAATGATAAGATATTAACCTTTAACACACGTATGACGATGTGAATAAATTTCAGCAGGGCAGCTCTGTATCCTGTCTTACAATGATAAGATATTACTATATAGCACATTATATGATGGTGTAATTTAAGCAGGGCAGCTCTATAGAGAGACCGTCTTTTCCACTGAAGAGAACCATGTCTGATGAAAGCCTCCACAGTCAGAAGGGAGCCACCATATCCCCCTCCCGAGAGGCCATTGTGGCGGACCTCATTTTCTCCACCGCCCCTCCAGTACCTGCTCTCCCTAAGGAGGTGCTGGGAGATGCAAGGTAATTTTGATAATTAACCTAATTGACAATTCAGTAAAAAAAAGTTGTAGAGCAATTTATGAAAAGGTCATTTGTTTCTAAGCCTTTTATATTTCTCTTAGTGGAATTCTTTTTCAAGTTTGGCAGTGTAATGTGAAAGGAGTACACACTTGCATATGCTTTTTAATCAATGATGCTGATTTTTTAATAAAAAATCAATAATTGTTGTGTGTTTGTTGATGGATTCTAGAATAAGGATATGAAATTTCATACCTAGGTTAGAATTTCTCCAGTTAACTAGTTGGGCATTTATTAAAGTGAAAACTTTCATCAGATGTTACTCGTCTTAGCTGAACAATGTAATTTTGGTTGTGCTTTAACTGATTTTTAAAAAAAAAAGTGTATGGTCTTATTGACTTCTGATCTTGGGATTTCAGGTTGTCCCCTCGTGCTATGCTGGACAGTGCTATGGCAGCCAAAGCCCGGCAGGTATTGAGTCGTAACGCTGCAGCTGCTCAACCCAGAACTCAACAGAACCCTGTCCCTCTCCCCGAGTCAGCGGCCAGCTTAGACTGGTCCAATCTGGTCAACGTAGCTACAAAGGCCATAGAAAGTAAGTCTCAGAAATTACAAAAGCCACAGAAAGTAAATCTCAGAAATTACTCACAAAGGCCATAGAAAGTAAGTCTCAGAAATTACTCACAGAGGCCATGGAAAGTAAATCTCAGTAATTGCTCACAAAGGCTATATAAAGTAAATCTCTGAAATTACAATTGCAGACAAGGTGAGTTTTAAAGCCATTAATTTAATTACTTGACAGATCTTCTGTTCCAGTGTTCCACTTGATCAGTCAAGTGGAACACTCATTCCTTGGTTGGTTCAGTGCAAGCTTTTAGATCATGTTGACATGATCCATTAGGTATCTGCTAACAGTGAATTATAGGTCTGCATCAGAGATGTCACCACTGTGCTGTCTGATACAGAAAACATTCTATAAAATAATCAATGAACAGGTAAACTGTCTGTGCCATGTGTAGGAATTAATGATCATGTTTTCTAGAAGAGGTAAGGTCTTTATTATTGTACTTCAAATTATATTTGCTGTGTGTTAGGTTTGTTTTCCCCTATTTTATAAATGTGAAGTCATGTTCTTGAGGAGAAAAAAATTAACAAAGACCTTTGGTTTTCTTTGTTATTTTATATAGAAAAGTGCATCCTCGGTGCAAACAAAATCAATGTTTATGTAACTCCTCACATTTATCATGCCGGAGTTGTTTTGATAGTATTTGTTTGTCTGGTGTTAGGTACAGATGGCTCTAAGTCCCGAAGTTCTGGTAGGGATCCAAAGGACAGAGCTCTCCCACCTGAACCAAGTAAAGCGGGGGTCAACAAACCAACCAGCAGTTACACAAAGCCCCCAACCAGCCAGCCACAGGGGTAAGCTGTGTAATCAATAATGGTAGAAAACTGTGTTGTTTACTTTTAATGAATTTCTATAAAGGATATGCATGTACTCAAACACTGAGAAATAGATATCCAGTATGTTACATGCTGATATAAAGGATATTGATGTAACAGTAAAATTATTCTCATCTAAAAGTTATGAGATGTAAATGAAAACAAAGCATTAACACCAATACACTTGAAAAGCTCAAATGTCAGTAAAAACCATTTAAAATAGGGTAGACATCTCTGTGTAAAGAGAGAAAAGAATGTACCTTATGAAACAGACCTTGCCTTTGTATTGACAGGAGTTCAGTTTGGAGGTCTGCTGTATCTAACCCCCAGCAGAGAATTCAGGAGCTGGAGAACAAAGTAGAGCAGCTAGAGATGGACCTAGATAAGGTAACAAGTTATGACAATGAATGCAAATACTCTATAACACAAATTCCTAGGGATGACAGGAATGACATTGTATACCTGTAGTTCATTCATAATATATGTAATTCATTATATCCAATCAAAAATTCAATATTTTTCTAGACCTAAAATTAAAAAAAAAAAAAAGAAATTTCAGTGCATGAATATTGCAGTACTTATATTATTTGATATTATAATTCATTAAGCCCTATTTTAAAAAAAAAATTTCAATCTGTAAAAATTTTTTTTTTATATACAACTCTACTGCATTCATTTTGTTGACCGTAGATGAGAGAATAGGAAAAAAAAATTAAATGTTGAAATTTTAATTCAGCTAGATAAACAGTTTTCGTACATGATAAGCCATTTTCCTGGATAAGATATGATAATTGTGTTTTGTCCCATATTTATTTTGTCAACTACTTAGAGTATATGATGGATAATAATTTACATTAATCAGGAGAGGAAAGAGAATGCTGATTTGGAGGCTGAAGTGGAGTCACTGAGACGAGACAACATCCGTCTTCAGGAGGAATCACAGACTGCTGCGGCACAGCTCCGCAAATTTACCGAGTGGTTTTTCCAAACGATAGACAGACAGTAGATATTACTCTGTGTAAAGGGGAATAACTCAACAAAAAGATAGAGAGCATTCTTCAGTGATATTCTTATGTGATAGAAATTTTGAATTTATGAAATCCATGACTGTTTAGGCTGCTAAATAAGGTATTTGGATCAAATTTAAGTTTTAAATGAAGTATTACAGGAGGTGTTTATGCAAATCATGTTGAATCCCATAAACAGGGGATAAAATTTTGGTGCATTAAGTTGGGGGAGCTTATGTAATACCCTCGGCGTCGGCGTCGGTGTCGGCGTCGGTGTCGGTGTCGGTGTCGGCGTCGGTGTCGGCGTCGGCGTCCCGGGTTAAGGTTAAGTTTTTTTGAGCAGTTTTCTTTTTAAGTACTTCTATGTCCTATATTGATTAGACATGCATGGAAGATGTTTCTAGTGTGTTTCATTGTACCAGTCAAAGTTTCAGATGCTGCAATTTCGGCAAAGGAATGACCAGGTTAATGTTTTTGGAGCAGGTTAACATTTTTGGTGCAGTTTTTGGTGTGGGTTTCATTTCCAAGTAACTATAAGCCCTATGTTGACCAAACTTGCATGGATGATACATCTAAGGATGCATACTACCGGGCTTCATTCGGATGCTGAATCTGACCTACATTTTCCGGTTGAGTGAACAGGTTAAAGTTTTCAGTGTAGGTTTCATTTCCAAGTAACTATAAGCCCTATGTTGACCAAACTTGCATGGATGATACATCTAAGGATGCATACTACCGGGCTTGCTTTGGATGCTGAATCTGACCTACATTTTCTGGTTGAGTGAACAGGTTAAAGTTTTTGGTGTAGGTTTCATTTCCAAGTAACTATAAGCCCTATGTTGACCAAACTTGCATGGATGACACATCTAAGGATGCATACTACCGGGCTTGCTTCGGATGCTGAATCTGACCTACATTTTCCAGTTGAGTGAACAGGTTAAAGTTTTTGGTGCAGGTTTGGTGTGAACAGGTTTCATTTCCAAGTAACTATAAGCCCTATGTTGACCAAACTTGCATGGATGATACATCTAAGGATGCATACTATCGGGCTCGCTTCGGATGCTGAATCTGACCTACATTTTCCAGTTGAGCGAACAGGTTAATGTTTTTGGTGCAGGTTTCATTTGCAAGTAACTTTAAGCCCTATGTTGACCAAACTTGCATGGATGATACATCTAAGGATGCACACTACCAGGCTTCGGTTGCTGAATCTGACCTACATTTTCCGGTTGAGTGAATAGTTAAAAGTTTTTGGTGCAGGTTTCATTTCCAAGGAACTATGAGTTCTTTAATGACCAGTCTTGCATAGATGATACATCTAAGGATGCATACTTCCAGGCTTGCTTCGGATGCTGAATCTGACCTACTTTTTGTGGATGAGTGAAAATGTTAGTTTTGATGCATGTTTCATTTCCAATAAACTATGAGCCCTATAATGAGCAAACTTGCATGGATGATACATCTAAGGATGCACATTAATGGACTTGCTTCGGATGCTGAATTGGACATACATTTTTCAGATAATAGACAAGGTAAAAGTTATGGTTGCAGGTCTATTACCAAAAACTATAAGGCTTATATAACATTGTATAAACCAAACTTGCACAAATGCTGCATCAAGAGATGAAAACTCTCAAATTTGCTTCAGATGCTGGATTTTCATTACATTTTCATGAAGAAGAAGTAGTTTAAATTTTTTATGTAGGTCTATTTCAAAGTATCAGATCAAAATTGCTTTTAAAAATATTTTCATTTTTGGAATGTATACTTTTTGTTGGTTAATTGTGTGACTTTGCCTTAATTAAAGACAACATTCGTTGAGGTGAGCTCTGTAATCTCTGATTACCTATGTTTAAACAGAGAAATAAACAAGTTGCTGTCCTTTAAAAAAAGGACTGGATTACATTATATCATTATCTTGTGTGCCTTGATGCACAAAACAAATGCCAGTGAAGACTTGTTCTATCTTTTAAAACCTAGAACTATTCGTTGAATGAAGTTTTAATTCAAGTTGTTAAGTTATCTATATTTTGCAAGTTCTTCCTACTTTTTAAAATGTGTGTGCCATTGAATCAATGTTAAGTTTGTATGAGAAACTCAGATGCACCAATGAATAAATTAATATGATAAGCAGATTTAAAAGCAAGATTTGCCAATGAATGGCGTATTTTAATTCGAACAGGGCGAATTATTCTATGGACAAGTTGTCATAGGGGCGAACTCTCTAGCATTCTCGCGCATGCGTAGCCTGACATATGCTTATGGCATCCGGTTTAACCTTGCTTATATGGATTTTTGATGAGGGCTATTCCGTCAAGTTTATAAGCCAAACCAGGGCTCAACATTAAGGCACGTCCGACCGACTCTGACTAGTAAAAGTTTGGTCCGGTCTAGTTTATTTCGCCTCAAGGTAGCCCGACTGGTCGTGTAAAAATATCCCTCAGTACATTTATGAACAGTTGATTTTGTTTGTATTATCGATGTGTTGAATCAGATTTCACTTTCATTTTTCGATCCCGATGAAAACTATTAACGATTAAAGTATTCCTGAAGAGGAAAATGAAGAAAACCGTACTCTTTACTGCATCAAAATTGTTTTTACAGATTTTGTTTTTATATCATCAGTTTATATAATTTTACATTCATCATTATTTCGCCAATGTTTTTCGCTAAAAAGACTAAATCTACTATAGGAGTTATCGTGCCTGCTAGATCATGTTTACAACATCTGCAGTGTATGATTTCAGGTCAATTGTTTAGAAATACAACACCCTTTCTGATATATATTTTGAATTTGAAATGAATAAATTTAGAATATTTTTGTTCATGAAAAAAATGAATTAATAATTTTTAGCTCACCTCAACGAAGTTGGGGGGAGCTTATGTGATACCGTCGGCGTCGGCGTCCCGGGTTAAGGTTAAGTTTTTTGGAGCAGTTTTCTTTTTAAGTACTTCTATGTCCTATATTGATTAGACATGCATGGAAGATGTTTCTAGTGTGTTTCATTGTACCAGTCAAAGTTTCAGATGCTGCAGTTTCAGCAAAGGAATCACCAGGTTAATGTTTTTGGTGCAGGTTAACATTTTTGGTGCAGTTTTTGGTGTAGGTCTCATTTCCGAGTAACTATAAGCCCTATGTTGACCAAGCTTACATGGATGGTACATCTTAGGATGCATATTACAAGACTTGCTTCGGATGCTGAATCTGACCTACATTTTCCAGTTGAGTGAACAGGTTAAAATTTTTGGTGCAGGTTTCATTTCCAAGGTACTATGAACCCTATAATGACTAAACTTGCATGGATGGTACATCTTAGGATGCATACTACCAGACTTGCTTCGGATGCTGAATCTGACCTACATTTTCTGGACGAGTAAACAGGTTAAAGTTTATGGTGCAGGATTCATTTCCAAGTAACTTTGAGCCCTATAATGACCAAACTTGCATGGATGGTACATCTAAGGGTGCATTCTACTAGACTGGCTTCAGAAGCTGAATCTGACCTACATTTTCCGGATTAGTGAAAAGGTTAGTCTTTTATACAGGTTTCATTTCCAAGTAACTTTGTGCTCTATGTTGAACAAACTTGCATGGATGATACATCTTAGGATGCACACTAGTGGACTTGCTTCAGATGCTGAACTTGACATACATTTTCCAGATAATAGACCTCGTAAAAGTTATGGGTGCAGGTCTATCACCAAGAAACTATAAGGCTTATATAAACCAAAGTTGCACAAATGATGCATCAAGGGATGAAAACTCTCAATCTTGCTTCAGATGCTGGATTTTAATTACATTTTCATGATGAAGAACTATTTTTAAGTTTTTATATAGGTCTATTCCAAAGTATCAAAATTGCATAAATTTTAAAAAAGGAAAAACATACAGGTGAAAAAAAATTTTTTAATTTTCCCAAAATGTGAAAAAAATGTGTTGGGGGAAAAAGCCCCTTTCAAGGTCCAAAAGGGGGGGCACAAACATTACAGACTCACTTGAGAACACATACAGGTGATATACCTTATAAATGTAACATTTGTGAAAAGTTATTCAACCGGAAAGATAACTTACAAGTACACATGAGAATACATACAGGTGATGAACCTTACAAATGTGGTGTTTGTGAGAGATTATTCAAACATGCCACCAAAATTTTAAAACACACATGAGGACACATACCGGAGATAAACCTTATGAATGTGATGTGTGTGGAAACATTAGCCATTCATATACTTGTCAGACACACATGAGGACACACACAGGTGATAAACCTTATAAATGTCATGTGTGTGGAAAAGCATTCAGCCGGTCATATACCTGTTATGAACACTTGAGGATACACACAGGTGATAAACCATATAAATGTGATGTATGTGGAAAAGCATTCAGTCGGTCATATACCCGTCATGAACACATGAGGATACATACAGGTGATAAACTAAAAAATTGTGACTTGTGTGGGAAGGTCTTCAATAATTTAGTCAACTTTTACCGCCACGCGGAGATACACACAGGTTATAAATCATATCAATGTGATGTGTGCGGGAAGGCTTTCAACCAATCACAGAACTTACAAAAACACATGAGAACACATACAGGTGATAACCTTATAAATGTGATGTTTGTGAGAAAGCATTCAGCCAGACAAATCACTTACAGACACACATGAGAACACATACATGTGATAAAACCCTTTTCAATTTGATGCACATTCTGGTGATAAATCTTTTGAATGTGATGTTGCGGGAAGGCATTCAACAATTCAGGGAACTTAGTGAAACACATGAGGACACATACAGGAGACAAACCTTATAAATGTGATGTGTGTGGGAAAGCATTCAGCCAGTCACAACACTTACAGAAGCACATGAGAACACAACGGTGAGAAACCGTATAAATGTGAGGTTTGTGATAAGTTATCTCCGGAAAGATACTTACAAGGACACATGAGAATACATACAGGTGATGAACCCTACAAATGTGATGTTTGTGAAGGCCTTCAAATATGCTACTGATTTAAAAAGACACAAGATGACACATACTGGAAATAAACCTTATAAATGTGATTTCTGTCTAAGGGCATATTGTAAAAAGTCAGATCTAGACAAACACAGGAAGAAACACACCTGTTAAATCTGTGTAGAAAATCATTCAACCGATCTATATACAGAAATATAGAGACGAGAAACTTAAGAATTGTGATATTTTCGGAAAGATATTCAATCAATTACTAATGCATTCATAAAAAATCTAGATACAGATCTATAGAGGCGAGAAACCTTAGTATTGTGATGTGTTTGGAAAATTAAGCACAGATCTAGCATTTAAAGTTTTAAACCTTAACAAAAAAAAACCTCATGGTTGAACCGGGTATTTCAAACCTTCTAATGGGATGTTTGTGGGAAAATCGATTTGAAAAAGGCCCTAGATGAAGAGCCATTTGGGATAATAAAAGGGTTTTAAAGCCTATACCAGAATACCTCTGGAAACAGAACAGAACAGAATGGTGAAAAACTCACAAATTTGATTCAACCGATAATTTCGTTTGAAGAGTTATAAAAAGACAAAAACAGGCGAGATACCTTAGTGTTGGATAGAGACACATCTTGACGCTTTTCAATTAAAAACTTTACAATAAAAAAAACTGTACAATAAAATTGTAAATAATTAAAAAACTTACATGAGTTTAAAAATTCATTTTTTTTTGAATTGAGAAACCCAAAAAAAATAG
>NW_026919665.1:0-16140 GCF_032062105.1 Saccostrea cuccullata
AAGAAGAAGAAGAAAAATAATAATAACTAGATGCGTTTTGTTGCTGGTGCAACAAGCAGGTCTTCCGACCGATTTTTGTTAGAATTCTATGCTGCGTCATCCCATAAAATTTCAGAATGTATTTTTTTTTCGTTTACGTTCATTTACAGCAGCCTCTTAACATATCTCATAATTATTACATGTATTTCTCAAAATATCTCAAAAATATATTTTAAAAATCTGCAAAATCTTCCATGCATGTTAAAAAAGAGAGATAAGTCATTTCCAACTGAAAAAAGACAGAAACAAAGGAAAAAAATTTCAACGCCCACGGCGGGATTCGAACCCCCGACAGTGGGACAAAGTTTAGTTTGGTTATATCTTTTCAATAATACCGCATCAAGATACTAAATATATATGTAGAATTCTTGCATAACACACACTATAATCCCTGTAAATACTAAAGAAAAATATTGAAAAACAACAAAGTTGTGAAATGTGACTTTTTGAATTCACTTCCTAGAATCTTGTTGCCATGGCAACAAATAAGTCTTCCGTTCTTCTAAATCTGTAAGAATTTGCTTTTTTCTCTGCAAAAAACATAGATATATGTACTCTGAAAGAAAAAAAAACTGCAAAAAGGTCTTTCAGTACTTAAGGTACTTTGATTTTCATGACCAATCTTGTTCTTATGCATTTTAACACTCATAAGAGCTACACGTGTATCATAGACAAATCAACGGACGAACGAACACCGTACTGTCATAAACTTCACTGTGTTTATGTTCTGGCACAATTGTGATGGTGTTATAAAAATGTTATGAACTAAGTTAGTACCACATTAAACGTAAAGTCGTTGATTTTTACAGTAATACTATCGAGATTTGTCAGCAGAAAGATTATTCAACTACAGGAATTATTCAGCAATCGATTAATTGATTATAAGTTGTTTAATGTCCCTCTCGAGTATTTTTCACATGGAGAAGCCTCCACTCGCCGGGGGAGACTGCAAAATGTTGTCCTATAATTTGGCTCTAATCGCCATTGAGCAGTGAGGAATCTTTTTGAGTCAGTACCATCCGACACACAGGACCTCGATTTAAATGATCTCATCTGACGGACCGGTCTCCACGTCCCACAACTGAAGTCCATAATACAGATATATGATGCTCTAGCCATGTTATTATTTTATTTTTCATTTCTCAAATTTGTTGCATCAGATTTTCTTAAAGATCATACTTAATAAAAATCATTTCGAACAACTTTATTGCAATGCATACAGCGTCCGGTGATTTTGATTGACAGGTCAATACATGTGCACTTAGTGTAATACTTCTCAAGCAGAAAAAATATACAGAGAGTGACTATGACTTTTTTGCAAGTCAAAAATTATGAATGAATCTCATAACTCAATGTACAAAATTGATTTACATAAATGAAAATGGTTTGAAGTTCTGCAAATGTGAATTTATTATTATGTCTAGAATTTAAAAATGTACACAAAAGAATAAAAAAAAATTTGAACAGAAATACTGAAGTTAAAAATTGATAGTGACAGTAAATTGTATCAAAGCAGAGTGATAAACATTCGATACACAATGACCTAGAAAATAAATTTCAAGATTTTAATGATACAATAAATAGTACTTGTGATATAATAATAAATGTAGATACTATAAGGACTCCGACAGTAATCTCATAAGGTATATGTTATACTTAGTAGAGGATCCATAATACAGACAAACTTGTTTAGATACAATTGATAAATTTATGTGGCAGCAAAAAATTCACACAACTTTGGGGCAATATTTTGTAGAACTTTAGATGTTCCAGTCACTCTAGGTTTGCCATCACTGGTTTTGGGAGAAAACATAAATTAATCTATTTTCATCATTTCTGACATAGCTATAGATCAGCTTAGATGAGAAAGTGCCATCGTCTCTGCCAGACTCCTCTTCATGAAACTTTACCAATCAGCACGCACAAATACCCAAAGTACTTTGATTTTCAGCATTGAACACCTGTTGAAAATGAGAAATATTTTTGTACTCCAAATGATTGTTTCATACAGATTAATGATGTACATGTGAATCATTAAAAGTTTGCAGCAGAGATTATTCCGTCCAACATGACGGGGTAGTCTACTGCATGTAGTCAAATATTTTTCTTACACCAATTCTCGAGCAAATTGACAAATAATCATTTGATTTTAGAGCCACCAAATTTAAAATATATGTATCTACTAAATGATATAATAAAACTGTTCATACCTTCAAAATCCTTTCATGTATTAATTGGGTGTTGCTAAAACGCGGAACGGAAAACGGAACGGAAAGCGGAACGGAACGGAAAACGGAAAATTTTTATCAAACAAATAATATAGATTCTATATAAATCCAATAAAAGAGCAATATTCTTGTTGTAAAATTCATTTCTAATAAAAAAAAATTGTTGTAAACTATTACATATTCATGAGTCATAAACACCCTCCGTGGAAAATGATACTGAAAGAAATTCGAACCCCCCCACCCACCCACCCCCGAAATAGGATTTTCGTGTTTGGGCAAAGGACATATCCCCTTTTTTTTGCTTGTCAAATCTGTTGTATGTTTGCATTTTTTTTTACTGACCCCCCTCTCTCTTTCAATTTGTTTCCAATGTCAAATTGATGTCTTTAAAGACAAAATTAACTAAGTTTTGATATTCAGATTATGCAGGCAGTGTCGAATTCGCGAATCATGAAAGGGGGGACGGCAGTTTTGGGACTGTGTAGGGGCCCACACCACATTAAAAATTGATTTATTATACCTTATGTATATTTTGGACACAAAAAGGGGGAGGGCAGACCTATAACAAGTTCTCAGACCTTTCCGATGAGCGGGAAAACAAACTCATTTTTACGGGGTCATTCATATACACCCCCTCCCTCAAACGTACACACATATGTACCGCAAAAAAAAAAACAAAATTTAACTTCACTGAATGCAAATATTCTGCATTATATCTACCATATGAAATTTTTCCAACTTTGTCTATCCAGAATTTAAATATAGATATAAATCGACTCTATTTTGAATAAAATTTTAACAACCAGTGTGTATAAGAGATGTTTATTCGAGCTTGCCGTAAAGGTTTGCCTTTAACGTAATATTCATAAATTTGTTTTACATTTTATTTCTCTTTCCATGGTTCATCTAGATATCAAATATTTGCCCCCCCCCAGTCATAACCTTTATACTACGGAAATGTACGTTCAAGTTGACATCTTCACACTTTTTGTGAATGTAATTAATATAGTAAGTTAGTGTAAAAAAATAGTACTGAAAGATGTTGGAGTTGGAACTTATCCCCCCTCTCGAATCAAACAACTGTTTTCTTAATGTGTTTTATTCCTCCTCCCGAATCAAATTATTGTCTTCTTTTTGTGTTTTGCTTGTCAAATACTTTTCAAGTTCGTTTACCCCCCCCCCCCCCCCACCTTTCAAATTCGATTCTAGGTGACTGCTTTGTTAGACTAGTGATTTTCGTAAATAAGAGACTGAGCATGACAAAATCAACTTGTATTTAATAGTGGGGGGTTGAATATGTACAAGGTATATCGTTTATGATAAAATTTGTGTATTTTAAGTGATTTAATCCAAAATAATATATTCCGTTTTCCGTTCCGTTCCGCTTTCCGTTCCGTTTTCCGTTCCGCGTTTTAGCAACACCCGTATTAATTGTAGATTTAATGTTGACGACACATTGAGGGTCTCCCACAATGAATTGTAGATAATAGCTACAAAAAGGATAGATACAATTATATTACATGTAATTATTTAGATGCATGAACATGTAAATCCTATTTATAAATTATATGCCTTATCCAAAATTTCATGGTTTCAGATGAAAATTTAGATGAGGAATTAAGCTCCAATGTTTTATACTAGTTTTCAATGCCTAAATTATATTTTTTACTAGTTGTCAATGCCTAGATTAGATAACATAAATTCCATAAACAAAATATATATAAATATAAATGTTTACCTGTTACAATCTGTGTATTGAGTATCGACACTGAAGTTCTGCATCCCTTTGGATTTTCTCAGCTTTTGGGAACACCGATGCCAACTGCAAGCACTTTCCGCACTGTATGTACAAAAACCACCTAACCAGAGTTTCACTCACATTTAATTGCTCTCTTGCAAAAGAATAATGGTCCGATGTGACAATTTGAACGCAATTTGAGGCAATGAACATCAAACTCGATGACCCTCCGAGTCATCTTACGAACTCTTAGTCTCTTACTGGTTAAAATTAGGGTTATACCATAACAGCATTCCTCACAAATATGCATGGAATCACAAATAAGTTTATTTCACAAGTACGATCTTCTAAAGCACCTCAGCGCGCGTCAAATTATGTCTTTTCTTGAACCGTTCCTTGTCTGTCGGACTTTTCGTGGGCGCCGCCATCTTGAATTTTATAGTCTCGGAGACATCGTTTTATTTTGAAAGATGTACATTTAAACGTATTTAAACAACAAATTTGTTATCATCTTGTTGTTTTCTTAAATTATCTATCAACTGGAATAAAAATATTCGAATTGTGGCCTTTGATATTGACTCGAACTGAAAAAGCATTTTATTCCGTAAACTACCGAGATCAATCCGAAGTTTACCGAAATTACAGCCTCACGGTCCACGCAACAACTTGAATTAAAAACTTCATTCAACGACTAGTTCTGGGTTTTAAAAAGATTCGATGACTAGCTAAATGTAAGTTCTTCATCTTTTTTAAAATACTTGTGCCATAGATTCAATGTTTAGTTCGTGTTTAAAAGTATGTGTACAAGATTAAAATTTGGATCCGCCTCACGGTCCACGCAATAAAGAATGGGTACAACTGATATAGAACTGATTTCTTGTCTATGTAAATGGATAGAATAATCAGGATTAAAAGGGAATCTCTCTCTCTCTCTCTCTCTCTCTCTCTCTCTCTCTCTCTCAGACATGTAAATTTCAGTATCTTGCGTAATGAAAACTCTAATATTATAGAATATGAATTCTGTATACATGTTAATGGTAATTATAACCAAATGTTCCAGATTTAATTGTATAACGAATTTATAATTCAAAGGCCTATAGCTGCAATAATGTCTCCGAATAAAATCAAGAGGAATTACATACTCGGTAATTTTATGCTTTATGAATTAAAAGGAAAATACTTAAGGTTGCATGTACATACATATAATTATATAGCATTGCATAAAATTGTGTTCATTCGTATACTTTATCTAACATATTAACAGACCTTTGCAGATGTTTTTGTATCATGTTTTTAGCGTAGCATTATTTCACACAGAAACGCGTAACTTTCACATAATGTTAACCCTTTGAGTACTAGTATTTCACAATAAATCCAAGAATCGTTTTTTCTCATATTTAATAACTTCTCGGGTATATAAAAGTATAGATCATGTATAATAAATAACACTATAAGACTTTTAATCAATGAAATATACGTGTTAAAACCAAATCCAATCTATAGATTGATTTTCTTTCTGTTAAGTTGCAGATATCAATTTATCTCTAAAGACTTTACACCTACTCTTCTATCTCTCAGTTCCCTTTTGAGTACATATAATATTTTAGAATCGAAAATAAAACTCGGATTCCGGGATAATTTCGCATTCAAATTAGAGAATGAATTAAGAATATTTTTTTAAAATATAATCATAACAGACATTACAGATTTACACTACGCTGACAACTTTAAACTATGCATATACTGAAAGCAGTAACCAACGTAATCTTTCATACAGAAGTGGATATGGAAACTCAAAGTCTAATTATTTTTTTTTATGTGAAAGTGTGGATGTAGACACGTGTCCTCGACGTCATGGATACTACCTCCGCCTTTATCTCGAAAGTTCTATTCCCAATTACAAGTCAGAGTTATCTATCTTTGCTCATTGTCACTACGTAAATAGAGAAAATGAATTTATTGACGGAACTTTAAATCTCTAAAATGCAGAATTCGATTGAATAAATAATATGTTTAGTATTTTTGTAGAATAATTTGTATATACATCGCTGTAATGTATACTGCGTACAATATTATTTTCTTTAAGTGCTAAGTTGACACAGAACGGATATTTTTTTTAGATATAAATTTGTAAATCAAAAACTTTCAATATACAGACTAACACTACACAGCCAAATTTAAACTAATATGCATATAGTGAATTAAGTAACATGCAAAAGAGATAATATTGAATGTGTAAATATGTTGATCTGGAGAGCGTATATATGTCTCTAACGTCATCAATAAGTATTTCCGCCTTTATCTCGAAAGTTCTATTCTCAGTCACAGGTCAGAGTTATCTTTCTTTGCCCACCTTATACATACTACGTAAATAGAGAAAATTTCGGTACCGAAAATATACAAAATGCGGAATCTGATTTAAAAACAAATTATATATTTAGTATTTGTAGAAAAATGTCTGTTTTACCTAAGAATATCTTGAAAAAATATCTAAAAACAAAAAAATTAAAAATTGACCAAAAACAAATTTACTTCCGGTTCGGACAGGAAGTACTGGAAACACACGAAAACAACTTCAAAACAAATAAAATATCATGATCTAATACTCCTGTAAATTTCATATCTTTACCTCAAACCGTTTGCGAGAAAACTGCTGGACAAAAGTCCATTTAAAAATTCGAAAATCGGTCATAACTTCGGACCGGAAGTGAATTTTTCAAAAAACGGAATTTTATATAAACTTCATATATCAACCTACTTACATGAGAAAAATTGTGAAAATCTATCCAGCCATCTCTGAGTAATCGCGCTCACAAAATTTGGGAGGAATAATAATAATAATAATAATAATAATAATAAAAAGAAACAATACAAACACTATAAGTCTTCCGTTGTGAACGGAAGACTTAACTAGAAAGTCTGCTATTGCAAGCAATAGCATATGTCGCCCCGTACTGGACAAGACTTTCATTTTAATCATCGCTAAAACAAAAGTCCATTAGGTACGTTTGAACAACCATCGAGTTGTATCAGTCCTTTCCATTGGAAACGGAAGACCTTAATTGGGTACATCCCACTTATTATTTTTAGAATCGGTAGGAGAAGAAAGTAGTGCAGGAAAATTACAAGTTCCTAAATTTGCAGACTTGCATAAAAGAAATCTGGCAGATGTACTGAACTGAGCCTCATACTTGTTAATTGGCAGTATCTTTCCCATCATAAAAGGTTGGGAAATGTAATTTATGAAGAAGATCAGCCGAATTATTTTGTGTATTGTAACGCCAGTGAAAACTCTGAAATTTCCCTCTTTCACTTTCATTTTAGAGGTTCTACCGAAAAACGAATCTGACATGCCACCATCAATTCGAGCATTTCTGCATTGCAGAGAGCTGATGTTGTTATGAGAAGATAAGTCATGTGTAAACTTTCTCAGTTTAGCGGAATCATGAACATTTTCGGCGATATGAATGTTTTGTATACAGTGGTGATCAAGGCTTCGCGAACCTTCAGGAGCGGATCAAAGGATTTATGAATAAATTAAAACTATGGAAATGATGTACCAATTTTTTAATTTATACTTGCACTATCTAATGAAATGAATAATATACAAGTGATAGATATACAAGAAAACGCGAAATGATAATAAATGCAGCTGACAATCGTTAATTTTTTTTTATATATATAAAATAAAATATTTATAAATTCAAGAGACAACACAGAAGGAGAATGAATGATGGCAAAATATCACATGACGGGAATTGAGTTTTATGAATGAAGATTTTAAAAAATTACTTGTAAGTTGTATATGTTATATCTGTGTATTCTACTTGGCTGTGTGCTTCAAAAAGGGGGGGGGGGGGTCGTCTTGAACATAGTAAATAGCCATAACGTTTGAACGGTAAGTACTAGGGCTTTCATATTTCAAATATGTAATCCTTGTGAAAAGAACTTTTATTGGATACGACGAACTTTGACCCTTTGACCTAGACCTTGGAGAACACATGTGTACATCTGAATCTTTTTTTATATTTCGTTTCTATGGCAACTGTGAGCGACTCATTACAATTATTTTGAAAGTAGAAATCACTTTGACACATTGCAAGGAATAAACGTTGAAAGTTTCAAAACGATTGCCTGAGTAGTTATTGAGAAAATCGATATTAAAGAATTTTAACTTTCACCTGGTTTCCATGGCAATAATTGATTATTTGAAAATTTTAAATGCGAGGCGCACAAATACAGATACTAATCATTAAAATAAGAAAAGTTTCATGACGAACATTTAAGGGACCAGAGAGAACACTCTCGGACAAAATTCGTCGCTTTTTACAGGTTTCCATGGCAACGGTAGACATATTGGAACTGAACGACCTCACTGCACAACTACAACCAGTAATCGTCCTTTAAGGAAAGTTTCAGGAAGATTGTCCCAGCCATCTCCGAGAAACAGCCTGGATAAAAAAAACATGCGTACAATATCAATATGTCGTCCCCGACTTCGTTCGGGGCGACATAATAACTCCTGAATTTTTCTCATCAATAACGCCTGAATTTTCCCCTTCAATTCGAGCATTTCTGCATTGCAGAGAGCTGATGTTGTTATGAGAAGATAAATCATGTGTAAACTTTCTCAGTTTAGCGGAATCATGAACATTTTCGGCGATATGAATGTTTTGTATACAGTGGTGATCAAGGCTTCGCGAACCTTCAGGAGCGGATCAAAGGATTTATGAATAAATTAAAACTATGGAAATGATGTACCAATTTTTTAATTTATACTTGCACTATCTAATGAAATGAATAATATACAAGTGATAGATATACAAGAAAACGCGAAATGATAATAAATGCAGCTGACAATCGTTAATTTTTTTTTATATATATAAAATAAAATATTTATAAATTCAAGAGACAAAACAGAAGGAGAATGAATGATGGCAAAATATCACATGACGGGAATTGAGTTTTATGAATGAAGATTTTAAAAAATTACTTGTAAGTTGTATATGTTATATCTGTGTATTCTACTTGGCTGTGTGCTTCAAAAAGGGGGGGGGGGTCGTCTTGAACATAGTAAATAGCCATAACGTTTGAACGGTAAGTACTAGGGCTTTCATATTTCAAATATGTAATCCTTGTGAAAAGAACTTTTATTGGATACGACGAACTTTGACCCTTTGACCTAGACCTTGGAGAACACATGTGTACATCTGAATTTTTTTTATATTTCGTTTCTATGGCAACTGTGAGCGACTCATTACAATTATTTTGAAAGTAGAAATCACTTTGACACATTGCAAGGAATAAACGTTGAAAGTTTCAAAACGATTGCCTGAGTAGTTATTGAGAAAATCGATATTAAAGAATTTTAACTTTCACCTGGTTTCCATGGCAATAATTGATTATTTGAAAATTTTAAATGCGAAGCGCACAAATACAGATACTAATCATTAAAATAAGAAAAGTTTCATGACGAACATTTAAGGGACCAGAGAGAACACTCTCGGACAAAATTCGTCGCTTTTTACAGGTTTCCATGGCAACGGTAGACATATTGGAACTGAACGACCTCACTGCACAACTACAACCAGTAATCGTCCTTTGAGGAAAGTTTCAGGAAGATTGGCCCAGCCATCTCCGAGAAACAGCCTGGATAAAAAAAACATGCGTACAATATCAATATGTCGTCCCCGACTTCGTTCGGGGCGACATAATAACTCCTGAATTTTTCTCATCAATAACTCCTGAATTTTCCCCTTCAATTCGAGCATTTCTGCATTGCAGAGAGCTGATGTTGTTATGAGAAGATAAATCATGTGTAAACTTTCTCAGTTTAGCGGAATCATGAACATTTTCGGCGATATGAATGTTTTGTATACAGTGGTGATCAAGGCTTCGCGAACCTTCAAGAGCGGATCAAAGGATTTATGAATAAATTAAAACTATGGAAATGATGTACCAATTTTTTAATTTATACTTGCACTATCTAATGAAATGAATAATATACAAGTGATAGATATACAAGAAAACGCGAAATGATAATAAATGCAGCTGACAATCGTTAATTTTTTTATATATATATAAAATAAAATATTTATAAATTCAAGAGACAAAACAGAAGGAGAATGAATGATGGCAAAATATCACATGACGGGAATTGAGTTTTATGAATGAAGATTTTAAAAAATTACTTGTAAGTTGTATATGTTATATCTGTGTATTCTACTTGGCTGTGTGCTTCAAAAAGGGGGGGGGGGTCGTCTTGAACATAGTAAATAGCCATAACGTTTGAACGGTAAGTACTAGGGCTTTCATATTTCAAATATGTAATCCTTGTGAAAAGAACTTTTATTGGATACGACGAACTTTGACCCTTTGACCTAGACCTTGGAGAACACATGTGTACATCTGAATCTTTTTTTATGTTTCGTTTCTATGGCAACTGTGAGCGACTCATTACAATTATTTTGAAAGTAGAAATCACTTTGACACATTGCAAGGAATAAACGTTGAAAGTTTCAAAACGATTGCCTGAGTAGTTATTGAGAAAATCGATATTAAAGAATTTTAACTTTCACCTGGTTTCCATGGCAATAATTGATTATTTGAAAATTTTAAATGCGAAGCGCACAAATACAGATACTAATCATTAAAATAAGAAAAGTTTCATGACGAACATTTAAGGGACCAGAGAGAACACTCTCGGACAAAATTCGTCGCTTTTTACAGGTTTCCATGGCAACGGTAGACATATTGGAACTGAACGACCTCACTGCACAACTACAACCAGTAATCGTCCTTTGAGGAAAGTTTCAGGAAGATTGGCCCAGCCATATCCGAGAAACAGCCTGGATAAAAAAAACATGCGTACAATATCAATATGTCGTCCCCGGCTTCGTTCGGGGCGACATAACTAGATGAGATCTCGTTGTGAACAACGAGTGGGTCTTCCGTCGAATTCTTGATGAGATGAGATACGATTTTGATTGAGATTTTTTACAATGACAATATTAAGAAAATGACTTTGCTGCCGTTATGTTTAAAAAAATATTGAACGTTAAATAGTCATAATTTCGAATTTTGGCCCCTCATGGCCCTTTATATGAGGGGCCAGCCCTTTTTTCTTCAAATCATCTAAATGCTCTCAAGATTTTGAACACTTTTTGTTCAACAACTATTCAGAGGTTCATTTTCGTTTTCGAGATATTAGCAAAAGAAATATTTAGGGGCCAACCCTTTAACTCCTTAATGGGGACGTTAAGCGAAAAACGAAAGCTTGCATATTGTTTAGGACATTATTTTGAACATCTTTTGTTCAATATTACTTATCAAAATATTTCTCACTTTCGAGATATGAAGCGTCAAAGATTTTCCTTTCTGGCCCCTTGTGGCCCCTCATTATGTATCATACGACATAAAAATTAACATATATCGTTGTAGATTGTAGAGATAAACATTTTTACTTCAGTAATGTATAACAAAATATGGATCGATAAAGAGTTATCGATTGAAAACTTTTGGCCCCTCTCAGCCCCTAATTTGAGTGCCGAGCCCCCTTTTCTGGATTTTATCTTAAAGCTCTCAAGATTTTGAACACTTTTTGTTCAACAACTATTCAGAGATTCATTTTCGTTTTCGAGATATTAGCAAAAGAAATATTTAGGGGCCAACCCTTCAACTCCTTAACGGGGACGTTTAGCGAAAAACGAAAGCTTGCATATTGTTCAGGACATTATTTTGAACATCTTTTGTTCAATATTACTTATCAAAATATTTCTCACTTTCGAGATATGAAGCGTCAAAGATTTACCTTTCTGGCCCCTTGTGGCCCCTAATTATGTATCATACGACATAAAAATTAACATATATCGTTGTAGATTGTTGAGATAAACATTTTTACTTCAGTAATATATCACAAAATATTTATCGTTAAAGAGTTATCGATTGAAGACTTTTGGCCCCTTTCTGTCCCTTATGTGATGAGTCAGCACTTTTTTCTTGGTATCATATGAAAGATCTTGTTGTTCTGCACAAATGATGTTCAGTATGTTTTAACAAAATACATGTATTTATACTTTAAAAGATATGATGCGAAATGTCTCAAAAAATCACTCATGATTGGTGTCCTAAATTTTAACCCTTATCGAGCTTCCATACTAGGCATTTCCGGAAAATATCCTGACCCAGGTGCATCATGGGAACATGTCCTCTATCATCACTAAAACTTTCAGCTTTCTAGCTTGAGCCGTTTTTGAGTAACTTGACAGACAAAGAGGTCCTCTAAATTTCGATCAAAGGGCGATAACTTCCGACCGGAAGTGAATTTCGAAAAATTGATTTGCCGGACTTAACTTCATATAACAACGCATCAGCCCTGAAAATTTGGATAAAATCAATCGAGCCATCTCTGAGAAATCGCCTGCACAAATTTTGTAAGAAGAAAAAAGAATAATAACTAGATGAGATCTCGTTGCGAGCAACGAGTGGGTCTTCCGTCCAATTCTTGATAAGATGAGATAAGATTTTGATTGAGATTTTGATTCAAAAATAATGATTTACCACAATCTGTAAAAAGACATTGAACATTAAAAACTTAAAAAATCGGCTTTTGGCCCCTAACGGTCCCTTATTTTAGGAATCAACCCTTTTTCTTCATATTATCTAAAAGCTCTAAGTATTTTGATCACTTTTTGTTCAACAACTGTTAAGAAATTCTTTTCGTTTTTTGAGCTATTAGCAAAAGAAATATTTAGGGACCAACCCTTTAACTCCTTAATGGGGACGTTTTGGAAAAAATGAAAGGTTGCATATGTTCAGAACATTATTTTGAACATCTTTTGTTCAATGCTGCTTATCAAAATATTTCTTCCTTTCGAGATAAAAAGCATCAAATATTTAGCATTCTGGCCCCTTGTGGCCCCTAATTATGTAACATACGACATAAAAATCATAATATATAATTGTAGATGGTTGAGATAAACATCTTTGCTTCAGTAATGTACTACAAAATATTAACTGATAAAGAGTTATCGATTGAAGACTTTTGGCCCCTCTTGGCCCCTAATTCCAGTGACCAGCCCCTTGTTCTGGATCAAATCTTAACGATCTTAAAATTTTGAACATTTTTTGTTCAACAACTGTTCAGAGATTCTTTTTCGTTTTTGAGCTATTAGCAAAAGAAATATTTAGGGGCCAACCCTTCAACTCCTTAATGGGGATGTTTATCAAAAAATGAAAGGTTGCATATTGTTTAGAACATTATTTTGAACATCTTTTGTTCAATATTGCTTATCAAAATATTTCTCCCTTTCGAGATATAAAGTGTCAAAGATTTAGCATTCTGGCCCCTTGCAGCCCCTAATTATGTACCATACGACACAAAAATCATAATATGTAGTTGTAGATGGTTGAGATACACATCTTTGCTTCAGTAATGTATTACAAAATATTAACTGATAAAGAGTTATCGATTGAAGACTTTTGACCCCTCTTTGGCCCTTTATTTGAGTGCCCAGCCCCTTTTTCAGGATCTCATCTTAAAGCTCATAAGATTTTGAACATTTTGTGTTCAACAACTGTTCAGAAATTCCTTTTAGTTTTTGAGCTATTAGCAAAAGAAATATTTAGGGGCCAACCCTTCAACTCCTTAATGGGGACGTTTAGCAAAAAATGAAAGGTTGCATATTGTTTAAAACATTATTTTGAACATCTTTTGTTCAATATTGCTTATCAAAATATTTCTCCCTTTCGAGATATAAAGCGTCAAAGATTTAGCATTCTGGCCCCTTGCGGCCCCTAATTATGTAACATACGACATAAAAATCATAATATATAGTTGTAGATGGTTGAGATACACATCTTTGCTTCAGTAATGTATTACAAAATATTAACTGATAAAGAGTTATCGATTGAAGACTTTTAGACCCCTCTTTGGCCCTTTATTTGAGTGCCCAGCCCCTTTTTCAGGATTGCATCTTAAAGCTCTTAAGATTTTGAACATTTTGTGTTCAACAACTGTTCAGAAATTCCTTTTAGTTTTTGAGCTATTAGCAAAAGAAATATTTAGGGGCCAACCCTTCAACTCCTTAATGGGGACGTTTAGCAAAAAATGAAAGGTTGCATATTGTTCAGAACATTATTTTGAACATCTTTTGTTCAATATTGCTTATCAAAATATTTTTCCCTTTCGAGATATAAAGCGTCAAAGATTTAGCATTCTGGCCCCTTGTGGCCCCTAATTATGTAACATACGACATAAAAATCATAATATATAGTTGTAGATGGTTGAGATACACATCTTTGCTTCAGTAATGTATTACAAAATATTAACTGATAAAGAGTTATCGATTGAAGACTTTTGACCCCTCTTGGCCCCTTATTTGAGTGCCCAGCCCCTTTTTCAGGATTTCATCTTAAAGCTCTTAAGATTTTGAACATTTTGTGTTCAACAACTGTTCAGAAATTCCTTTTAGTTTTTGAGCTATTAGCAAAAGAAATATTTAGGGGCCAACCCTTCAACTCCTTAATAGGGACGTTTAGCGAAAAATGAAAGGTTGCATATTGTTTAGAACATTATTTTGAACATCTTTTGTTCAATATTGCTTATCAAAATATTTCTTCCTTTCGAGATATAAAGCGTCAAAGATTTAGCATTCTGGCCCCTTGTGGCCCCTAATTATGTACCATACGACATAAAAATTATAATATATATTTGTAGATTGTTGAGATTAACATTTTTGCTTCAGTAATGTATAACAAAATATTGATTTAAAAAGAGTTATTGAATAAAAACTGTTGGCCCCTCTCAGCCCTTAATTTGATGAGTCAGCACATTTTACTTGATATCATATTAAAGATTTTTATATTTTGCACAAATGTTGTTCAATATGTTATAACAAAATAATTATATTTTCAAAGATATGATGCAAAATGTCTCAAAAAATCACTCATAAAACGTGTCCTAAATTTTGACCCCTACCGAGCTTCCATACTAAGCACTTCCGGAATAATATCCTGACCCATGTTGCAACGTGGCAACATGTCCTCTATCATCACTAAAAATTTCAGCTTTCTAGCTTGAGCCGTTTTTGAGTTACATCACAGACAAGGAGGTCCTCTAAATTTCGATCAAAGGGCGATAACTCACGACCGGAAGTGATTTTTCAAAAGTTAAAAAAAATGGATCAGGTTTAGATCATGATACATCATCTCTGAAAATTTCAAAGAAATCTGTCCATGCATCTCTGAGAAATCTTCTGCACAAAAATTGTAAGAAGAAAAAAGGAAGAATAATAAAAGTGAAAAAGAAACAATAGAATAATAGAAGGGTCTTCCGCTGAAGACGGAAGACCCTAATAAAGGTAAAAAAGAAACATAAGGATTAATAGAAGGGTCTTCCGCTGAAGACGGAAGACCCTAATAATAACTAGTGCTAATTGTAACGGGGACCGTTACAGATGTTCCCCAAACGCTCCCCATGTCCCTTATCGTGCCTTATTCCTCTAAGACCTTTTATAAATATGCTAAGATTCCTAGGATTTCATTTAAGAATATAAAGGTTACAATGATATCAACTATCAACGATATATTGTTTAACGTTTTGCATGCGCGCACACGTACATGTACATGCCTATGCAAGATTATTATGGCATGTTGATTAAGCGATTAACATATCTTTCTATCCCGCGAATCAAAGAAAAAAACACATATATAAATTTACCATTTTTCAAGCATATGTCATATTTTTAATATATCGATTCATATTTTATTTCTCTACTTATTTTAACCTCGGGCTCAAAGTCGGTTTTATTCCTATGACAAGGCAGGGTTAAAGTCGACTAAGGATATCACGCCAATACCTAACCAATCAAAATGAACTTATTCAATAGTAGTTCCATACATGGAAAAGGGATTTTCCTTTCTGTTCAGAATTTTTTTAATATTTCCTCTCAGTCCATTTTGACAACTCTGATACCTGTGCCTGGTAAATTCATATACTTTGTAAATAAATATTATAAAGGTTTTCTTACTCCTAACTATTGATTTTTTCCAATGCATAGGGGGCTACTCTCTGGGTTTTACAAGAGATGTTTAAAAAGACATTCGTGTCAGCTAATATGACCTTTTTTTAACACC
>NW_026919666.1:0-16137 GCF_032062105.1 Saccostrea cuccullata
TTGTATTGTTTTAATCGAAGCATTCTGTTGTCTGCTAGGTGCAGTGATTAGAGCGTCTGCTCTAGAATCGAGAAGTTAGGAATTGATCCTTACGTTGCAGTTTCGAATCCCAATGTGAGATTTGATGACCGGTCTTTCGGATGAGACCGTATAAACCGAAGCCCCCTGTCGCAGTAAGTGCTGGCACGAAAAAGATACTTTACTGCTCAATCACCCTAAGTGCCGAATATAGGGCAAATTTTGTAGCTTTTCGACGGCAAATACATGTAGTTGCGTCTCCGTATGAGTGAGAAATTCTCGAAAGGGACGTTAAACAACATCCAATCATTCAAATCATTTTTGTTTGTTTTACTAAAGCTTTCTATTTTGATTCCTATAGAAATATGATTCAACACCTGCAAATGTGTTTTTTAATTGTTGTTTATATATTTTCGCACTTTTGTACTTTTTGTCTGATTAAAATTTACTTAATTGTGAGAAAATTGAAGTTTTTAACCTGGCAAACATTTAGCCTAGGAATGTGAAAAAGAAGAGTGATATTTTTATGATCCTTTTCCAAGTAGACTGATATACCTAGCTTACATTAAATTTTATTACAAATATATCAAATTGAAAAACAACTACATGAACAAATTTTTTATACGCTTCCCTTTTTTTTAGTGTGCGGTACATGTGTTACAGTGTACTGCCAAGTGTCCACTTTACGTATACTTGAAGAGACTTGACTTCATATTTATTTTCTCTAAAAGAAAATAAAAGAACTTTTTAACCATTTGGCATAAAAAGACTTGTTTTATTTCTGTTTGATTTTCTTTTAAAATAAAGAGAAAGTGACTTAAAAAGTTTACTTGATTGCACTTGAACAATTGTTTGATTAATATTGTTAAGTCCTTTACAGATATTCTTGTTCTCCTGACCTGCATTACGCACACAAGTAAGTATAAATAGTTGATACTTTGGTATACAAATACAATGCTATAGCATTATAAAGTTTATTTTTTTGAATTTAAGGAATTTGAAGATATATATTTGATTCTAAAAAAAATCATAATTTCAATCAAACATTGAATATTGAATTTTTAATGTCAAACAATTAGATGTACATGTATATGTAGGTATTGTGATATAAAACGAAATTATTTAATTCAAAAAATGATACCTGAAAAATACTGTCAATTATTTTATATAAAATTAAGAAAAGAACATAAATATTACATTATTTAAAATAAAAAACGCTATCATTTTTCTGTACTTTGCGTTTGATATTCAGTGCTATTATATGTACAAGTACATGTACTCAAATTAATCTAGCTGCATTTGTTCCTACTATGGTCTATTTTAAAATATCAAATATTTGCTAATCATTTTCATCTTGTGGTCTACAAAATTTTATTGCCCTCTCGTATATTTAATTTCATTTTACAGGTGCTTTATACTGTGTGTCCTGTTCTGATTCTGTCTCTCCAAGACATTGTCACACCGTCAAAAAATGCAGTGAGGGAGAGGTAAGTTGTGATTTGTTTGCATTTATGTTTATTTTTTGTTGATTTCAAGTCTGAAGAGTAAACATGCTAGTAGTACAATATATACTTGTAGAAGCACTGTCTAGTTAGTATAGTATGTCAGGGCATCAACGATGTTGGGAAACATGGGATAATTTGCATAACGGACATAGACAGTTGTTCTTTATATATCTAATTCATTGTGAAAAAAATTAGATGAAGATTTTGAAATTGAAGACATATAACTTATTATTTAACTAACAAGAGGACTCCCATGCCATTTTCAATAGTCCTCATCCATTGACGTAAACACAAATGCGGGCGCATTTACATGCATAATTGGCCTCCTTTGCGACAGACAAAGAGACATTTGCATGCATATTAGGCCTCCCCAGATCCTGAGCTATCCACCTGTCTAATTTAAAATTATCAAGAATCAACTCTGCTTAATTTTTAAAAATTATCACAGACAAAGAAAATAGAAATGGAAATATTCATCGATAACTCAACGTACGAGGGGTTATCAAAAAGTCCATGGACTAGCGTCATAAAATTAAAACCACTTTAGGCACATCAATGAATTTTTAAATGTCTAGTAAGCATCATCATTTCTATCTTAAGAATAAACCATAATTCATAAATTTTATTTTTAATAGATTAGTAATGTTTTTGTAAGCAATTGTATGTCCAGGCGGCGCAACCTCGAACACGACGTTTTTGCGACCTATGTGTAACTGAAAAAAACTCTTTTATTATGAATATTTGACATCCAAGAACTTTTTGATATATATATATATATATATATATATATATATATATATATATATATATATATATATATATATATATATATATACAATTTAACATAAATAGGTTTGCTTCAAGGAGAGCCATGCGTCTGAAAACGGATTAACTGTGTTCGATACTGGCTGTGCAAGTCCCCAGGTAACGTTTGTGTCATCATATATCATCTTATTTTATGTACTTGTACATGAGTATCTTCGTATCTGAGAGAGGACTTAAGCTTATGGGTGAGTTCACTGCATATCAAAAGATACTTTACTTTTAACTGTTAGAAAGACAACAACCACTAACAGTCCTCAGGGCTAAGATAAGCTGAGCTAAGTGGTTCTACGGACATTATGAATAGTTCCTTTACAAATTCCCTCTATATTTTGTTTCGGAATCGTATTCATACAGCTGTCAATATTTTGAACTTATATGGATAAGTAAGTAAGTAATGAATTTTGTTTATAGTCGGACTACATACACATAACAAAGAACATTAGCTATAAAACTCTGATAACGACTAGAAACATAGAAAAATATTCAGCACTAATAAATTGTACGTATATACATATAAGAGCACAGTTATCTCATTTAAGATTCACGAAACAGAAGTACATTAAGGATAAATAACACAAACAAACTTTTTTCAGAAATCAGCATTATTTCTCATAGATTTACATTTAAATTGACAACCTGAATAATGTTTACTAAGTAGAGAGGGAGAATTTTATAAGATTTTGTCCTAAAGTTAAAAAATTGTGCAAAATTTTGTATGGAATTATATAGAAGGCAAAATAAAATCTTAAATTTAAACACCAAGGAAAACCTACGATTTCTTTATATTTCAGGGATTTATTATTTATATCAATACAAATCAAAATCAGTCAAAAAATATATATCAACCCGCGCATCCATTTTTTGTTTGTGGTAAGTACCCTTAAAGCACACAAATGTTACCAAAGACTTCGATAAACACATATAAAAAGAAAAGAAAGAAATAAAAGACAAAACATTTGCGCAGCACACAAAGAAAATAAGAAAACAACAAGACTAGTACATAACGACGTTCGATCCTGATTGTTAAAGTCTTAAACTTTTTTTGTCAAGTATATTTTTACTTTCTCCACACATAGCTTAATTAAAAATCAAATTAAATATGGGGGTCAACATGCTTCTTTTGGCGCTAAAGGACATTAAATATGACCTTTTTGCACTGAAATCTATGTCTTAATGAAAAATTACATCTTCAGCGTTTTCCCTCTAATATTTTTATCCAAATAAAGCATAGAACAAAATAAACTAAAAGTCTATTAAAAAAAGACAATCTAAAATTGTGACGAAGAAAAAAAATTCAAATTGCTACGCATAATCAATTATTTGATTTTTTTGCACTCACAAAATTTGATTTTTCTGGCATTAAAAATCAATTTAGCAAGAAATTTATTTTAAAGTCTTTTACTTTTGCTGAATTTAAGCAGCTAGGTCAAAGTTAATTTAAATATTCAGAAAATAACATCTAAAGTGAGTGTATATGATGTAAAGTTTTGGATATAACGAAAAAATTATCAATTTTCTGTTAAAAGTGGCTCAATTATTTCCCGGACTTTCAGATTATATTTATTATATTTGTCACAATTCGTCCAAAGAATTCACAAGAAATAATTTGATGGATATTTCAGAACACGCGTAAACATTTCACTGCAAAAAACAGGTTTGTGTGCAACCAGCATGAAAAAATAGGAAACTAAAATTAACAGTACTCTGTAAAGTTCAAAAGTGATAAATTGATAATTTTCTTCTAAAAAACCCTTCCGCCACAAAATGTAGTCCCTGTCTTATTCCTTCTTAAATGAAATTACATTGCGATTTTTGCAATGGATATAGTTTAATTTGCATTGAAAAATCTTAATTCAACATTACAACTTAAAAACGATGCAGAATTTTAGAAATAAAGGTCCTGACCAAAATCGACTCAAAAGCACAGGAATGGACGTCTTTAAAACAAATGTCATGCACACATAAAAAGGAGGAAATGTTTAGAAAGCACAATAAAAGTAGAATAAAAGACGATCATCTACAAAGGTAAATATTAGGTTTGAGGCATAAAAGTCTGAAGTCTGCAGAAGCTGCATTTACAGTTTAGTTCTCCACACCAAATTGAAATTAATTTGAAAATTGGTTATAAGAAGAGAATTGCCTGGCTTCATTAGGCAGTGAGTTCCAGAGCTTTGCTGCCTCATATCTAAATGATTTCACCCCAAACCTTGTTGTTCTTGGTCTTAACTTTAAGTTGAGGGTTATATCTTAGATAAAATATTATAGTATATCCATTTCAAGAATTTCAAAGCACTGTGATAAAGGTATAATATTTTTTCGGTCCAAAATTGTCCGATGCATGGTGAATAATGTCCGAACCATGGTAAATGAGTTATTTAGACAAAAATCGATTTTTTGTGATATTTTCTCAATAAAAGGCATATAATTGTGTCCCAAATTTATATTTTAATTACATACTAAGTGTTAAGCTCCATTTTGATAATGTTCCGTCGGTTGGTAGCCATATCGCTAGAACTTGTTGAAGTACAAGGGTATCCGATGCATTGTGAATTCATCCTAATCTAAAAATTGTATGAATTATTTTTATAAACAACCAGCTCTTGCAAAAAGACAGTACTTAAACCTTGGATAATTTTATAAATTTCTAGATCAATGGCACGTATTCTTCTGGTTTTCAGAGATAGTATTTTAGATTTATGTAAAACACTTTCATAAGAACTTTTTTAATCTTCATAAATGAATCTTAAAGCTCTCATGATTTTTTTCTATTTTGCAAGTGTTTTGCTCAGTACAAAAATGCCATGTTAAGGGGCAATAACTAAAATTAGACAAAAGTTTGATAATTTAATAAGAGTGATATATTGTAAGTTTACCTAACTTAGTTAAGTGCTTTCCTAACCGTTAAAGAACATTCACATTGAAATATTGGTTATTTCCATTTTTGAATATATTTGAGACTTAAAAAATAGCAATACATACAACTAGTAAGTTAATATTACAGACCTTTCAATCGCACCGATAAAAAGCTTCAGTTCATAATCATCCCGTTTATTTTTATTTTTTCCTTGTTTATGTACGAGGGTTGTCCAAAAAGTTCGTGGACAATGACGTTTTTTTAAAAATAAATGGTTCTATATGCATCTATTGTATATCAAAATATTCCTTATGAAAAACCAGGTCAGAATGGTTTAATTTTTAGATATGAAACTTAATAATTTTGTAAAAATCGGGGTCTTTAAAGATAACAGATTGTGCGCACGGACCAGTCTGACGTTAAGCTAATTTCATTATAACGTCAAACATTCGGATTTTGACTTAACACATGCTAATGGACACACACTTCATTTCTTTTTTAAGGTGCATCACATTTCCATTTGCTAGCAATTATCTTTAAGAATAGATTATAATGTATTTAATTTTTAAGATTCAAAACAATGCACAAGAATTTAAAAGCGACATCTAAAGAAGCAGTTTGTATACATATACTGCACAGCCCAGTCCGAAGCCGCGCTAGATTTATAACAACGTCATGAATAGAAATCTCCATTTTCCGTTAATAACATGTGTTTTTAAATTTTTGTAGTGTCTCCGAATTTGTACACACCGTTGAAAAATCATGTATACCAATCTGAAATCGATACACAAAATATATATCAATAATTTTGAGTTGTTTTAACGAATATTTTGTCTCTTACGTTGTTTCAACCGTATAAAAACTAATTTTTTGATTGGACACTGACCCGTGCGGACAGCTGACGTCGATTTTTTTTTGTCGAGCCTTGACACACATTTGTTAGGGTTTTTGTTAAGTATTTGTACTGTCTATATAGTAAGCGATACTTAAGATGTCATAAAATGGCTATAGCCTCTTTATATGTGTTACATAAAATTTTTATTAATTTTTGACTCGTCTTATTTAGAAAATAATCATTTTAATCCGTACATTTAATATCAGAGTTTGTGTTATTTTAACCTTGGTCCGTGCGCACTATCCGCGACCTATGAAGACCCCGATTTTTACAAAAATATTACGTTACAGCAATAAAAATTAAATCATTCTGATTTGTTTTATCATAAGAAATATTTTGATATACAAAATATTTATATAGAACCATTTATTTTCACAAAAACGTCATTGTCCACGAACTTTTTGGACAACCCTCGTACAAATGTTTGACTAAAAATTGATAGTAAAAATACTTTAGTTCTATTTTCGTTTATATATATTTTTTCCATTAAAATGATTCAAGTCGTGTCAATTACACCCCGAAGCTGATGTGAGAACTCTGCATGGAGTGGATCCAAATAATCATCAATGCATGAAGTGTTGTTCTTCTCATCTTTGTAACAACCAGGGATGTGGACAACCAGGTTGGCCCATGCTTTTGATACTACCACAAATGTAAATGGTTGTTTAAAATATTATAAACTTTTAATACATAAAAAGGGAAAGTATTTTGAGGACTATAAACAAAGAAGAAGGTACAGTTTGGGCTTAATAAATAATTGAGTAGATGAATATGATAAATCATTCAAGACAACGAGGGCTGTTCAATAAATAATGTCCTGGGGCTCGTAACATAAAGGTTGCTAAGTTTTTTTTACTTAAGTAGAGTCCTAAGTACGGTTTAGGTATAATCTTAGGACCTGCCTAAGTACTACATAAGTATGTCTTAAACCGTAACATAAAGCGAGCTAAGCCAGGTCTTAGCTAAGTCAAACTTATGTTAAAAATATTTATTATGAGTCCAACATATGGTATTTGATTTTAGATAGATATATTGCTAAAAGTGGTTCAGTTAGGGTTTTGATTAATAACATATTAACGTTGACGTCCTTGTCTCTCGGTTTAAGGACAGATGATACAAACAAACTTTTGTCAAATAATTCGAAAATAACAACTTGGGTCATGTTTAAATAAGTAAAATTAAAAACTTAGTTTTTAATTTTTTATTCAAATTTGCCTAAAAATGGAATTTGAAGTGAGGAATATTTGTACAGATTAATATGGATGGTTTCAGAACGGCAAACGTTCGAACACCACAGAAGGTTAACATTTTCTTTATATTCTAGAAATTTATTAATCGCATCATTTGCAATGAAATTAAGCCAACGAATAGATATACCAATCCAGGCAACCATTTTTTGTTCGTATCATATGTCCTTAATACTACCACAAATGTAAATGGTTGATTAAAAATGTATCATCTTTCAAAACATAAAAGGGAGAGCATTTTGAGGACTACAACTAAAGGAGAAGGATCAGTTTGGGCTTGATAAATAACTGAGTAGATAAATATGATAAATCATTAAGTTAAGTGCAGAATAGCCTCAAAATGACTCATTTCTATGCTTAATTTCCTTCAAAACTATAATGTCTGCTACCGTCGCCAAATTCGAATTTTGGATATACTTTAATCTTATTACAATTGGCAGTTTATTCTTATTTGAGGTTTTGGTGAAACAGTGCAGCCGCTAAATCAAGTACAAAGCTATATGGCTTGCACATATACACAATAATGAGAATACGAAGAAATGCACTAAATCAAATCTACGCTAACTCAGTCAAAAGTTGATTTCTGCCAATTATACGCTAAATGTAATACATTTTCAGTATTATGTAAAATGCTTTGGAAAATCACATATTTCAAAATCGTTCTTGGCGACGTTGGCAGAGGATATTTCTTTGAAAGAAAATTCCACTGAAACTTCTGCAACCTTTTAAGAAAATACGGGAATATGAACAAGTTAATGACATTACAATTCTCATTCAGGAGGTCATAGGAGAAAAAAATAATCTGTGTTTTTTTACTGCATCACGTTTCTGTTATTAAGAAAGAATAATTTTGATTTCTATTATCGCTTTCATATTTTAGAAAAAACACAGAGCTTAATTTGTATTGAAACTAAACCTTGTTCTTTTATAACATTGATTATTGTTACCGGTACAGGACGTATTCTATGATATTATTCATGCATATGTAGAACCATTATGAGAAACTCTATATATTTGACAAGATGTCATGTTAAATTTCACAGGATATCCCTTAAGTAGAGGCCCAGTTTGCTTCAACTGTCCACAAGTATCAGATCCAATGCTCTGTGACAAACTGAAAGTTTGCGAATTGAATCAGGTATTTGCTTAAACATGTTAAATTCAATTGAAATATTACGGGCACTACTTTTTACTATTTTAAAACAAATAAAAAATATATAAAATCATTTTTGAGTACTCCATACATGTTTTTTATCAAAATACATATGTGTCCGTTGTCTCTCGTTGTTATCATCCTTATCTTGTTATAATCTTAACTTTATAGAATCATATACGAGGATTGATCCGAAATTAGTGTCCCAGTTACCATTTCTTTTATATTTGACTTCATGTCATTGAATATAATTTACCAAAACATTGGACATTGGAATATTTTCATTAAAATGTTTAATTGTTTATTTCTTTGATACCCGGTAGATCTTAACACTCTTCCCCGCTGTCATGCATTTAAACGCTTATAATATTTTCTAATTCTAACGCAAAATCACGCACACACCATTTCCCCTCAATCACGCATTTTCACGCACTTTATGAAATTAATTTTATCGTTGATTTAATACCAATTTCCTTCTATTTTATACTTGCAAAAATCACATCAAAGAAGAAAAGTTCGTTTTGTATTAAAACATAGCGTTATAATATTATTTACGCTAAACTTTAGAAAACGTGTACCACGCTAAAATTGTGCCTGTGGTTAAATATTGAATTCTAATTTCTATAACGAGAACATTTAGTGTATGTTGAATAACAGTTCAGTAAGTTGTAAAGAGTTAAAACATAGAACATAGAATGTTTTACCGTGTCTTAAGTAAACGTCACGTTTTAAAGTGTAGATATCTTTTTACAATTGAAAGGTACAAACACTGTTAAAGTATCTTAAAAAGCACTTAATCCAATCGTCAAATATTTTAAAGACAAAATTATCTAGAACAAAAAAATTACTATTCAGTATTTTCTATTGTTAAATAAGCACTAGCTTTTGTTTTGATATTTACATCACATATATACAAGTACATTTTCTGTCACCAAAATAGGCGTGCTATCTGCAGGGAGAACTATAGTTTGGAGACGTGTACTACACATCAAGGTGCATCGATAACCATGTAAGGAGAAGAACTTAATATCCTCATTAATTGAAATACTCAAATAAAATAGAAATTAAACCAGTGGTACATTGTGTAATTATTCCTTACGGATTTGTTCGAAGGATTTATAGTATTCATATTTTTGTTATCTGGATAATTTAAATTCATTTTTAATGGAGGTTTTCTTGCAATATTTTTTATTGATTGAAATATAAAATGTGTCATCAGATTTTAAAACTTTTTTTCATTCAATTTTCTAAATGTAAAAAATTGATCACATTTGCCAATCTTATTCATATCATATTTTCATCTATCATTGAATAAGAGGTGTTTTGCTAAATTGTCCTCAAGCCTCGGTGTCAAAAGTCAAAAGATCAAGTCAATTCGATACTATTTTGCAATGTTGATGTACACATGTATCTAGTGATGAACAAACCACACTTTAACTTTCACAACCCGCTTGCTTATTAGAAGAAAAGTTTAAAGTGTAAACAGATTTTTTAAGTCCAGAATCTCTCATTCAGTAATCATTTCACTATCTAAGGATCATTTGTTTAAGTAAATCCTTTTTCCATTTAAGGCGTGTGTTTCGAGTCTTTCGAGTGTTGACATTATTGGAAAAAGAAATATTGAAAAATGCTCGAAATGCTGCCAGGAAGATTTATGTAACAACCAATGTAAGTAGTATTTAACTGAAGTTTCAATAAATAAATCGTTTGTGGGATTGCATTAAGTACTCAATTTAAGAATTTCCATTTAATTCCTCAGTTTATTTGACTGGGGTTTTAATTGTTCCAACCAGACAAATTTTACGACATCGGGTGGATTCTGCCTGTGTGTATTTTTTTTTCCATTACATGGTACATTTAATACATACAGTTACAGATAAATTAAAAATTGAAATATTCTCTATAATGTCAAAAGAAATAAAAAATATGAAAACATTATAAAACCCTCTAAAATTATAAAATTAAATAAAATAAAAAAAGAGAGGCGACCTGCTTTGTCAGGAGGTAACGAAGATAAATTAATACAGAACAATATGTTTAATGTTCCGTAAAAGTATTTAAGCTGATTTTAACTAGGCTATAGGGAAAAGAATATCCCTATAACCGAATAACATCTTTGAAGTTAAAATGAAGGAAAGGAATTGTTCCTTTTATAAAACAAATGTGAGTGTCTTGCCTTGTTATGTTAGAAAATGCGTAGAAAGAAAGAGCTCACATGAGAAAAGTTTTCCCCTAAAGGGTTAACGATTCAAAACTGTATTGACATCACAAAGGGCGGCAGTTGATATCTAATTTGTAAACTCTTATCTCTCAAAATAATGTCGAAATGTTCAAAACAAATAACTAAATCTCATTCATAACAACAAAGGTTGACAGGTCGACAGTTGATATCTACTTAAGCTTGGGATACTATTTTTCTTTAAAACAAATATCAACCTGTCGACTCATTCACCTATCAACTCTTCAACCTGTCAACTCCTAACTCGTCTAACTGGCTGCATGTCAATCCGTCGATTTTCTTCTTAATACATATGGAACTGTCATTCTGTTAAATTTTAACTTGTCTACATGGCCACAATTCTACCAAAAATTTATTAAGCTACATAAACGACTGTGTATTTATTTGAAGAAAGAAAAATCAAAAATCCAAGCTCAAATGCATGTCGAAACAACACAGGTACTGTGTAAACTAAACACAGACCTCTAAATTATCATAGATGGTGTCAGGTATCACGGTAGAGTAATGATAACACTTTCAGATCCACCATGTGCGTATTGTATAGATTGAAAAGCTGGTATTTTACAATGTGTGAAAATTTTCAATCAGAATTTGACATTATAATAAATGTCTTCAATCCAACTTTTGAATGGTTACTCCTGGACATCAAGCAGTCAAACTGTATGGATGATTGTAATCAGCATTGAGTCCTCTACCAAAATTGTGAAATTCATGGCCCATGGGTCAAGGGTTCTATTTTTAGGACGGGGCTAAAAAAGTATATAGTGAAAATGCATTATATCTTTAAAAGTCTTCTTCTCTGCTCCTGGGTATAAAATAAACCAACTAAGTGCATAGTTATGATGAGCAAGAGTGCCTCTATCAAAATTATGAATTTTATGTCCCCAGGGTAAGGGGTTCTGGTGTTAGAGTGGGGCTCTATTGATCATATAGTAAAGATCCTTGAATTCTTTTCTGCTCCTAGGAATTTCACAAACTAAGTACATAGCTATGATGAACATGAATACCTCTTTCAAAATTTTGATTTTATGGCTCTAGGGTCAGGGGTTCTAGATAGGGTGGGGCTCTATTGATTATATAGTGAAAATACATTAAATCTTTGAACGTTTTCTTCTCAGCTCTTGGGTATTAAGCAGATAAACTACCTATATAGTTATGATGAGCAAGGGCCTTAATCTTCCAGAATTGTGAATTTCAAGGCCCCAAGGTCAAGGATACCATAGAAGGGGGTGTACTTATATACTGAACTGGATGAATTGTTTGAAATCTGCTCCTTGGTATTAATCAAATACTTTTGAAAACCAAGGATGCCTTTTCAAAAATTGTGCAATGTGTGGATCTAGGCCTAAGGGTCAGGGGTTAATGTGTGATAGAGGCAAAACTGATTATTGCTGAATATTATGGATTACTTGAAATGCATATTTTGTTCCCCTACTCTGCCTATTGGTATAAAGTAAACAAACTGATCATGAGCAACTGCTAAGTGTATTGTTAAGATGATAAATAGTGCCTCTTTCAAATGTTGAACGCCATAGCATCTTGCTTAAAACATGAATGAAATTTAAACTGGAAGTTGTTGCATAATGCTTAGGTGACCTATAAGGCCCCTGAGCCTCTTGTTATGAAATGAAAGAAATATAATAACATTTCAAGGATGATATTTCTTCATGCGATACCATATGCATTGACGACTTATCAAAATATATACAAATATTTGCATAATTATTAGACTTTGATATGTTCTCGTCAATGTCATCAACAACGACAACATTGAAGACAACGACACCAGCTGATTCTACAATGAGGCCGACAAACTCGATGTCGACAACCCAACAAACCTACACAGGTAATAATGCTATTTTTGCATTCTTGATTTTGCTCAATTAGAAGTATATGGAGATAACAAAGAGTATTTAATATCAAGTCCATTAAAACAATACAAAATAGGAATAGAACAAACACATACCTCCGAAACAGCAGATGTGAGATCAGATGCTGTGGAGGAGTAGACTACCCAGTAGTCACATCCGCCGTGTGCTCAATGCCATGATCGGGAAATAACGAAAAAAGCCATCGTCAATTTAGTGTTTAAATAATGTACTAACAATTAATATGAAAAACCTCAGTAAGCAATTGGCTCAGTGATAAAATGCATCTGCTGACAAGGTCATTGTATCGACCATAGAACGTACGAAATGATGACTTTAAACGATACTGTAGACATTCCTGTTTCATAAACTTGCTTGACAATAATTTACTTCGTTTTAGAAATTTTGCATAGGTAGATCATTCTCCTGTTTATCGAATAAACTGATATAGATATATTCTCCGTATGCAGGTGATATATAATATAAAGTTAAAGTATATCGCTGAGGGCTCTTGCGCCGAGGGAAATAAGCTTGCTCGAGGGGAACTGGAATCTTGCTGACTCCCAAAATGATATACTTTAACTGTTTTATTATACCGATACAAACAAGGCATTTGAAAAAAAAATTATATTCAATACTGTATTTAGTAACAATGTTTAATTCCAACAGGAATAGATGAAAAACACGACAAAACAGAATAGATTCATGTAAGGAATTCCATTTTATCAATAAATCAGTTCATTGTCCAAGTTTTTACTCGGTAAAATCGAAAGTAACATTACGCAAATTTGAGCACACCATAAATTTCTGTTGTAATTTGCTTCCAGTAAACTGGTTCTTTTTTAATGATATGGTACCAGTTGACTCGTGATACCTTTCGATTCACTAATGACTATTCATGAGTTTATTCGGAACATTTTCAGTTTGTCGTAAGTTGAAAGAAAATGTCTAGCGTTCCGAATAGGTGTGTATCAGTTCATCAAGAAAGCTTACTTTTGTGCAGGGAATCAGTATAATTCTTCATTCACATTGCTAGAGTTTTGTGAATAAAAAAATGTATTTGTTGTTGATAGTGAATCTTGCACGTATTTTTCGTCTTTGAAAGGAAAATATTATATATCATGGATATTTTTTTTATAGTACCTTATCTAAATATCTCCGCCCATTTACATGTAACAGAAAAACCGTAGTCTGATGGAGGGGAAAAGTTCAGGCATTTTTTAACGCGATAGGTGTTAAGAACTGGCTTGTATTTTTGGTTTTGTTTAACAATTTATTTTGAAATCATTATGATTTTATTAGAAATACTTTGTTATACACAATGAAATCAAACAAAATACCCATTGCTTCTATCTATCCAGTAAACCAAGGGTGTAAAAAGGGACCACGCTACTATACTTAAGTGGAATACTCCTTTCAAAAGTAAACTTTCCTTTTGTTTCCCTCAGCGATGCTATGGCTGCAGTACTTGAAAATGGCTTATGTACGCATTTCCAGTGCTCTAGCCTGAAAATGTTACTGGAAATGTGATGGAGAATTGCTGATGCGAAATTTCACCACATTTAACCTCAACAGGGTCTTATGTATTATATTCATTAAAAACAGTCGTTATACCGGAATTCCAAGGGTGGCTACACTGCTGTTATTCGACCTATAACTCATCTGATAATCGTGCAATTAAATTGCCAAAAATATTTCCTTCACCCAGATCTCGATATTAATGAACCTATTGTAGCGTAGAAATTAAGCTGCAATTGTTATTTGGGGCAGTCTTGCACGTTTTACTTGAATGGCTGGAAGGGGGTTGTTTTAACAGTCATATGTTACTTTATAAAGTTAAAAGATAAACATTTAACACTTTTATCAAGTCTCAAATGTTCCCAAAAGTGAGTTTAGCCTTACTTTTTGCTTTTGAAAATCATAAAATAAAAACAACAGACATTTTCAGATAACTACTTGTTGCGTTTCTTTTGTGTGTCAGTATATAATGTGCAATAGTTACGCGTACGTGTAAGATCACTCCTAGGTTTACATGTACTGAAGTTGTAATAAATAAATAATTTGTGGATTTGCATAAAGTTCTCAATTTATGAATGAGAACATACACGGTCAAATGCTTATATTATAACATATCTAATACATCGTCAAAAGCGTCAAAAATCAGATGCAAACCAATTACTGTATACAGGGAAATTTTCGCCCCCGTTTTATTTTCGCCCCCTTCGCCCTACGATCTTTTGGGCGAATTTAAAACGGTGCGAATTCAAAGAATACAGTATAACTTCTTAAACAAAACAATGATTGGGCGAATCTAAAACGGGGCAAAATTGTTTGTAAGTGTGAAAGGGCGAATATAAGACGGGGCGAAAATAACCCTGTATACAGTACTTGTTCCTTTCATGAATCAGCTAAACCTGAAATGTATGATCTGTTTTTAAAATATCTTACATTTATCTGTCAATATATACTCGTTTTATTTAATGCTTAATAAGTACGGCATTGCATGATTTTTCTTCATAGATAATACATGTTCAGTTTTACACGTATAAGCAAACTACCCCTGAACCTCTGCGTTTCCACACTGTTTGGTACAAACTAACCATGGATGAAGTTTGATGTATAAGAAGTATTAAACTGAAGTTTAATGTTATTTATAACTAGAGATACTTCTATTTTTAACAAAAACGCAACAAATAGTAGGACCTCATTGCTCTATCTGTCTAAAAAAACTTTTTTCAGTTTCTTTGAGAATAAAGCGAGGAAATTCTTGGCACTTTGTATAACAAGCGTAATCCTTGTCCCCAAGAACAAAACTCTTAATTGTAATAGTCTGTCTTTAATAAATTAACATTTAGCCATATTTTTGAATATTCTCCATAGAAAATGTTCATGTATTTTCATGTGTACACGTCATTTAAAAATAAAAACGTAGTGCAAAGAATCCCGTTTGCTTTAGACTATGCCTGAAACATTTCCTAATTTCTCCGCACTTCTTTCATGTTAATGTTTGTCAATCAGGATTGGGAGAAATATTTGGCACGTACATTGTTTACAACAGTTTTATTTTATGGTTATCGTGCGTTTTTGTTAAACATTTAGAAGCTCTGTTTAATATACTATTATATTAGTGTTAAATATTTTTGTTTACATTGTGTTAGCTCCGCAGAAACGCACGACGACTTCAAACGTTCATATCAAATAACCGACTGCCTCCTGACAGCCGGTAATTACTGTTATATATGATATATAATTAAATAATCATGTTTTTTCAGGTAGCAGAGGTACAGAATTCCTTATTCTCTTCATGCATAACTGGAGTACTGCTCCTAAAAACCTCTCAATTTATATTACAACTGAAAATAAAACCGAGGTCAAAATTTCAAGTTCTCCAAGCCTGAAAGTGAACATTAGATTATCAGTTGACAAGACAATCAATATTACTTCGGATTCTTTGGTTTCTTTTCCGTTTGATCTGCAATGTGAATACATAAAGATTGAACCAAAAGGACTTATCGTACAGACATCAGAGCTAT